>NW_015168065.1:22136-43897 GCF_001447785.1 Gekko japonicus
CATGAAGTCTTGGGAACTACAACTCTCCCACCATTAAAGATCTGCTGAATAACATGTAACCCCTCGTATCTGGTTTGGAATCACAAAAGGACAACATCCTGTTATTGCCTTCTTGACCAGGCCAGCATCTGCAAGTCAAAGGTTACTATGGCAATACAACTTTGATACCTTACCACATGGCTCCCATTGAAGTGTAGGGTAGAATTTGAATATCGCCCCATTCCCCTATAGGTAGATGCGTCACAACCCTTCAACCTATAGGTATAGAGAAGGGGACGGATTGTAGGTGTAGATTGGCATTATGCCAACCCCCAAAGTTAGGTTTTATAAGGAGAAACACAGCCTTTGTTTCTTTGTTAACCATCCCCCTTACTATTCTCACCCTTGCAACTTAAGTCTACTGCAGGTGATTCTTAAGGCGTTCTCTAAAGAGTCTCTAAATATAGTACTTTTGTTCCCGTTCCCTCTGCTGAGAAGAGTTACTTCTCACCTGGAATTCAGATAAGTATCAACGCTACCCTTCTGTGTGTACCCTAATTGTCAGTCTGAAGTTATTATTTTCATTACTGCTTGTTTTCTGTATCTACTGTGAACTAAAGGAACTTGAGTGTATGTGTGAGCGCATCTGTTTTGTGTGTTTGGTGAATCAACAATATTTAGTAAAGACAACATTTATTCATTAAACGTCAGTGTGTTGTCTCGCTTCTTGGGAAATAGGAGAGTCTGTTCTGAATCCGCCCTCTGGATACACGGGTAAAAGAACTCACGTGCCCACTGTCGTATATAAGGCAGAGTTGGGCCACAGGAACAATTCTCACTAGGAGGAGTTCCGGTATCACTGCGAACTTTTAGAGTTTACCTCTGCAAATGTACAGAGGCAAAACAAAACAAAACAAAGGAGATACACAGTACAAGTTATCCACAAAGCAGAAACTGTGTATGAAAACAATCACTAGTACATTCAAAATATTCACAAATCACACCAAGTGAATATGTTTTTTAAGCTTAACCATTAAACTGTGGAACCATTTTGAAATTAGTGAGCATTATGTTGGTTTGAAATTGTTGGAAGTTGTGATTTGAAATGTTTGATTGATTTGGTTGTGCTTTTGAAGAAGCCGTGGGGTGGAACACAGTTTGTTTGCAGCTAGCCATTGCATGAAGATATCATTGGAACCCACTTTCAGATTGGATTGTGTCATCTTGTAGTGTGTTCTCTATGAACGCCAAGGACTGTTTAACAGTTTGTGACTCTTAGGTGTATCCTGAGGGAACACCACACAATTTATACACAAACAAATATATACAGTGTCTTTGATCAGTTCCACATTTGGTTTTGTACTTTGTGGTCATATGTACTTTAATACTGGATAAAGTTTTTGCAGATTTGTAAAAAACATATTCACTTGGTGTGATTTGTGAATATTTTGAATGTTCTGATTAGTGATTGTTTCCATACACAGTTTCTGCTTTATGGATGCTCAGAGGCAGACAATGTTTTCCCAAACCTACCTATTCTACTGCCAGAGCACTGGTTTTGGGTGTGTAACAACAACAACAACAACAACAACAAAATGCTGCAAAGGCTGTTGCCCCCCCAGTTGGAATAACAAGACAGACAACAGTTTGGAAGTAAACAAGGGCCACTTTAACTATTTAACATAACATTGTGGCAAGGGACCAGCTAAGCGAGCACAGAACGGGCAAGGCAGGTGTCACTCCTTTGACCAACCTCCTTGCCCTTTTCTTGGGCGAGTCACCCAGCTCCAGTCTTGAGCCATCGGTCCGGCTCATGACCAGCAGCCCAGAAAACTGGTTGCCACCCCTGAAGCCTTCCAACTTGCAGAGAGGAGCATACCCTAAGAGGTTCCCAGAGGAAGTGATCACCGTTCCCCACCCTGGACCTTAGAAATCCGAAAGCAGTTCCTGATTACCCCCTGTTCCCTAATGGGGAAAATGCCGTAAGGTGCTCACCAGTTCCGGTTTCTTGCCCGCACCAACCTGCCACAGCCAAGACCAAGCCTCTGCTTTGGTCTTTGCTCCCCACCAAAAGCCCAAGGCTGACCTAATCCCTTGCCACAAGTCTTGCAAAAATAACCCATTGCCCTTGTTTGATAGGTGCACCCTGTCAGCCCTATACGGGTCCTGGGACTCCATCACCCTCCATGGCCTTCTTCATCTGGCGGGTGGCTTCACACCTAGCGGGGGTCTCCCCATTGTGCCATACCTGGTGGGGCAGAATAACCGACCCCACTATCCGCAGTACTGGGCTACCTTGCTCTTATCATTGCAAGGTCGGCCTCCACATGTAACACCAGGGTCTTGCCCTTCATGGCAAGGCAGAGTAGCCGAACCAACTATCTGCACTCCAGGCCACCTTGCTTCTATCATCGCAAGGTCAGTCTCCACTCATAGCACCATGTCTTTGTCATTCACGGCGAAGCAGAATAGCCAACCAGACCATCTGAACTCCAGGTCACCTTGCTCTTATCATCGCAAGGTCAGTCTCCACTCGTAGCACCATGTCTCTGTCACTCATGGCGAAGCAGTATAGCCGACCAGACCATCTGCACTCCAGGCCACCTTACTCTTTTCATCACAAGGTCAGCCTCAGCTTGTCAAACAAGGGCCTTCCCAGCCAGACTATCCGCACTCTGTTTATAAAGATGCTCCTTCTAAGCTGTGGAGTCTTGTGAGCAAAAATTTTACTTGTTGAGCTACTGGCATTAAAGTTGTAAGTGAGCAAATTGGCTATTGCATAAATTAGTTTGCTCTGGAGCCATCCTTCCTGAGCTAAGACAAAAATGTGTGAGCCAGAGGCTGAAAACTGTGAACTAGCTCACACTAACTCAGCTGAGAGGGAACACTGAAGTTCCACTCTCATCTGGTACCAGGCTGAAATTATAGTGGCAAAGTAAGCACTTCCAGAGAGGGACCTCCCCTTGCTGCTTTACAAACATTCTGGATATAAAGGGAAGTTTCTGGGGAAGGGAAGAGGGTATTTAGGTCTTTTGTTCCCTGCCTCAGAGACCTGGAGCATTCTTGACACCCTGGAGGGCTTTGATCAATGTTGTGTATTTACTTGGTCAAGGCTCACTGGAATTTGTTGCACATTCTATGCCAGAAAGTTGGGCACCCAGTGAAGGGAAGATAATTGGATGCAATACAGCAACTGGAAACCCTTAAGTTTAAATTGAAAAAGATTTCAGCTTCTGCAATCCATTTCCAAGTTTTTACAGAGTATAATTATTTCAGTCCAATCCACTGTTCACCAGAACTCCCTAGCATATATGAAAGATCTACTCCTTCACCTATTCAGGATTCCAGAAGATCCTAATGGCCCATTCCTGATTTTCTCCTGGACTGGCAAAACTAAAGACTGACAGAAAGAATGAGAGAGTACAGTTGCTATATGCATGTAAAAGGTCAGAGAAATCAACATTCTCCCATACATTCTTAGACTACTGGAGGGAAGCCTCACATTTCTGTTATTTCTTAAGGTGAAATTACATGTTACATGCAGATCTGTGATTCAGAGAGTTTTTTAAAAAATTGTATAATGCAGCTGAGCTGGAGCTGCAAGTTGAAATGGAAAACTAATGTGTGGTAGAAGGGCTTCTTTACTCTTTTGCTGGTTTCCTGTGGAAGCTTGTCCCCTCCCCCATACACCAACACACACACACACTCACCAATAATTGTTTTTATCTATGCTGGGGGGAAACTATTGCACATAAGTTTTCACCAGTGATGGTAAAGTGCTTGGAAGTGGCAATTTGCAAAAGGAAAATGGAACCAGAGAAAGTTAAGGATCCCCTCTAACTCCTTTGGCCGCTGTACCCTTAGCAGTTTCAGCGTATCAGTTTTTAAAAACCACTCTTAAGAATCATGGAACAGTATTTAAGATGTAACTCCATCCTGAGATATTTGTGAACAGGCACAACAGATTCTGCTTACAGTTTCAGCTTCGTGCCATAACTAAAGATTGCACATCATGTTCACAATGCATCTCTTGTCATCTTCCAGTAAGCCCATTTACTTCTAAATACTCCTTTGGAATTATATTTGTTCAATTGGGTCCTGACATAGTATAAAAGGCTGCACGCATGAGTCAAGCACATGCTCTGGTACATTACCACAGCAGGATACAAAGTTCTTAATATTTTCTTTTCTCCCCCCCTCCCGCCAACTAATGCTACTAAATCATCATTGGCTTGCTTGAGAAATATGTATACATTTATGTTCTAACACCTAACTCTGATGCTTGAATCTCAAGGATATCTGATTGATTTGTTTCTGATCCTTTCTGTCTGTTGTATCTTTTGGTTGACCATAAAATTGATTGCGCATCATTTTTGTTTGCTCTTTGTCTACCACAGACTGATTGAACTGCAGTATGTATCTCTAAATTGTGCTCTGTCAGTAAGAATGCAAAACCAGAGATTCTATTTCCAGAGTAGTTTATTTGCTGCAGACATTCTTGGCTACAATGTTCAACTTCCTTTGTCAGGTGACCAAAATATGCAGTGGAACATAAAATATATCTGGACAGGAAGCCAGAGTTGTTTGAGCCATCATTCAAAAAATATGCATTCCTTGCAATATGTTGCCTATTTGCCCACCATGCTTATTTTAATATTTTCTTTACTGCCTGGTCTAATTCTGCAAATGTCTCTAGCAGGTAAATACACAGTCTGATTTTATAAATAGATTTGTGCCAAAGCCCAATGATCTTGGAGCATGAACTGTGGACAAGGAAGCACCATGTCATTAATCAGAAAGAAAAGATCCCTGTATTAAGCAGCCCAAACTCAGAAGAGCATATGATTGAGGCACCAATATAAATTAGATTACAGCTATCCATGTTACAATATTATATTCAGTTAGACATAATCTAATTATCAATTAACTTTTATCCAAAGCAAGTATTTGTACAAAGGAAAGGATTTTCCCCAAGCTTTCACATTATTGTGCCACAATTTTCCTAAGCCTTATTTCCACTCTTCCTGAATTCTGGTTTTACGGGAATTTCTGTTATTAAATCCAGAAATGCAACTTTAACGATTCGGCTTTACTTTCAGTTCCCCTGGTTTACCGGCATCTTCTTTTCCTCTAGGCACATGTGAAAATGGATAAAAACAAACAGAAAAAAAAATAGTCGTGGGCTGTGGTCACATGGCAGGGTTAGCACAGTCTGCCCTCACCTCAAATTCCTTCATTATTTTTCATCATGCAGAAATTTGATCAGACATCCCATCCTTAACCCGCTTCACCCTACACTCACCCCGTGGAGAACTGATCAGATGGCAGCCACAGAGTGAGAGCTTTTCTTTATTATTTGTCCTTTGAGCATGTGCATAGGTGCTTATGGGAAGTATCACTTCAAACTCCTGGCAGCTGGTGGCCAATGGGATTGCAAGATGAGGCTGCTGGGATTTGTAGTGCAGGTGTGAGGGCAGTATTTTTTAAACAGTGCTTTTTAAAAATTAAATGTTTCAAAAGTTTCAAAGCCAGGGGGAGATAAGCCTCATCCTGTGTGCTGACATTTTATTTAAAAGCTTGGAGCGAAGCTGGAGTCATGGCATCAGACTGCCTCTCTCCCCACTCCCTCTCTGAAACCCCCCCCCCCACAACTTTTCAATTAACTCCTTTCCCAACCACATGTGCCGCAAAGCTGTAGGCAGAAAACAGCTGAAACACACAGGCATCTTTCTTTGGAAGGTTTTAAAAGAGAAACACATGGGGGGGAAAGATCTGCTCAATTGCACACAGCTAAATGAATTTTTTTAATGGCACTGATGCAAGTGTGCTGCTTAGCTTCCCAAGTGGCTTGATTTTGCAAGAGAAAGTTCAGACATCAGGAATTGTATGATTAGACCAGTTCAATCTGTAAAGGTCTGCTTTTTTCAGTGCTGGGAAAGTCGCCTGTGAGTATGGGATGTCGATGACAGCAGAATGGGAAACAGATGTCACTGTTTAAACAATCATTTTTGATCTCTAATGGAGAAGCAACGAAATTGGGTCAAATAGCCCATCTGATCACAGCCACAATGTGACCATATATATGTCTGCACCAAGATTCTTTTCTGTGTACTGATTTACTGCTCTGCATGTGTACTCTTGTATATTGGGGAAAATACTAGAACCAAACTGTCCAGGCTGACCTGCCTTGGACTGAGACCCTGAAACAAGCTCCTCCATGATAACATAGCCAAGTTTACCCAAGGTTTGGTCTGGTTTAACTCACAGCAACACACCTTAAAACAAAATAAAGCTTTACTGAAGAAATTAAAAAAGATTTTAAGAGCAATATAGTTCTAGTGGTAGGTTCAACTACACAGAAAATAACAAAACTAACTTTCTAGACAGACTTACAAAGTTTGAGCAGCACAGATCTTAAAATAGGCAGCAAAACTCCATGCAGCTTAGCATAAGGCGAAGCAGATAACGGGATGGAAGAGAGTAGAATGGGACAGGAACATGGCTTTCTAGCATAGACCACAGTTAATAGAAACTCAGGCCATAGACATTCCGACCCTCACTAGCCAATCATTGGTCCGTCTTTGAGGTAGATTCTGGGAAAAGAGCAAGTCTGCCCCACTTCACCCAGCTGAAAGTGGTGATCTAATTAGCAGGCCTGAGAAATAAACCTTGACTATCTAACTGGGAGGGGGGGTGGCGGCGGCAAACACCTGCTGGTAACAGCCTAGAGCAAAAAAAAAATGTGTTAAAATGAATTTTCCTCAGAAGATGGCTTCTCTCTCGACACAAAGTAATGATGCAAAAAACCCATAATCATACACACAGCTGAAACAAGATTGCTTTTATGCAATGTTTTATCAGTTCCCACAGGTGAGTCATTATTTCCTAGAGGAAAACACACAAATGAACTAAAGACCACTAAAAACTGCCGCAAACTGAGCATGTACTGCTCTGTGCACAATTCAGAAACAACAACAACAACAAAAGTAAAGTAACTGAAGATTTCGTAAAGCAATGGCTTGTGTCCAGCAACGATATTATGCTGGCAGTGGAGTTTCTGCTGGTATAAGGAGTTTTCCACTAGTAAGGCTCCTTCTGCCAGAGGAAAGCTCAACCATCAATAGAATGGGTTCATAAGACACAGTCCATTGGTTTTTCTTTGGGGAAAAAAATCAGGGAATTCAGAACTCCAAAATTCAAAAGAAACACAGATAAGGAAAATTGCAGAAGTATTCCTTTCACTTACTTTTAAGATTCAGCTTAGATTTCCATGGAAAATTTCTGCTAATAGAGGGGATGATTTTCACAAATTTCCTCCTCTTACTAAAAACCCCAATTCACCCCTACTGCTGTGCCAGAGGGTCATGTCCCCTGAGTCAGCACTTGGAAGGACATTTTGAGTTGTAGCAGGATGGCAGAGTTGAGGAAATTCTGTTCTGTTCATGAAAATGCCTAGTATTGTTGGAGATTTACCACAAAATACAACCCACTGGATTCTTGTATTTCAATAACTGCATAAGCTCTAAGTAACAAATAATTAAAATATGAGTGACAGTTTTATTTTTCTGCTTGCAGCTATTCTGTTGCCCTGTAGAGCCTTTTATAATGCTAGAAATTAAGAATATAAAAATCATAAACATTCCTGCAAAATGCTGTTACGTTCATAGCCAACATTGATCACTTAATAGATGAAGAGAAATGGTACAGTTTCAAACAGAAGGCTGACAAGAACAGTTACATTTAACAGGGGTACATGGTTTCATTAAAAAAAGAAAATATTATTGGCTCTTTCAAAGTTCTGAGACCAAAAAAAAAATCTATAAACCATTAACCCTCCTCCCCTTTCCCCATGTGCAATGTTTACTAATATTTGTGGTATTCAGTATGAAATCGAAAGGAATGAAAACTCAAAACCATTATATTTGGTGACATGGAAAATGTGCAAATCCTCATCTTATAGTCACCAAGACAGTAGCAAAATGAGACTTCCTTGCCCTGAGATATTAGTTTTTTGACACTGCATCACTAGATTGGTAAATCAATTGTAACATCATTTGTATTGCTGCTGTGTGAATGGTTTCCCATGCCTATTGCAGCACGAGCTGCTAGCAATCCCTCAGCTTCTCAGTTGACCACTTTCCTCTCATAATTGCCTATATTGACCATTTATAGTCATTAATTGAGGAGAATCCTGGAGGCAAAAATAATTCAACAATCTGGTAGGCATATGAGGCTGAAAGTGTCTTGAAAGAAATCCACTCCCCTGGACATCCTACTGCACATAGACTTTTTTGTACCAGTCAACTGACTCTTATCCCGGGGATATTGATTTTTTAACACTGAAGAAAATTCCAGTCTAAAAGATTATTCTGTATCATTCCCCTTCCCCCAAGAGTCCTTAAAACAGAGTAACATTTGCATTTGATGCCGTGGGGCCAAATGGGAAGCTCTGTGCTCGGAGGGCCATATATGAGCAGTGGGCACTTAGGGAGGAACAAGAAATTCCTGAATTCTCCCAGAGCCAGACACACACTGGAGCTGACTGATGTGGGGCAATCCCCAACATGTAACCTCAGGCTATTGATTTAACCGGAGGTCCTGATTATATTTTAATTTTTTTGCCTCAGCTTATTTTATTGGATTTCTGCTTTGGTATCTTTGTAGTTTCATGTCCATCTGGTGAAGCTGCTCCCTTCTCTTCCTTCTCCTGCATGAACAACCTATTCTCTAAGCCAGATTTTGTGTGTGTGTGTGTGTGGGGGGGCTTCTGCACCTCTTCCATCTACAGTTGACTGCAGCCCTCCTTTGCTTTATAATAGCTCTTCCAAACCATGCATTTTGAAGAGGGCCTAAATGAAGTTGAAGTGCTTCCAACAGTCTGGCAGTGCAATCTATGCAGTTACTCCAGATTAAGCCCACTGAAGTCAATGCTGGGCTCTTTCTGCCCAATCTTATGGACTGTTGCCGTTGTTTAGGATTATCCTGGTAGAAATATAACTGAGTAAGTGCAGTATGAACAAATGTTCCATGTATGATAAGGATATAAAAAACAAAGGTGGGTGATTTTATCAATGATGCATCTTAACAGCAAATACATTGCATGAATAAATCACTTTTTTGCAGTATGAATTACATTAAATCTAATAAATCTGCCCATTGTAAGTGTGAAAGACAGTTCTCTGCAGTATATTATTTCCAGTCTCAGAAATGCGATAAAATAAAATGGAATACTACAATACAGGCTAATGAAAAACTTCATAAAACCTGAATATGTATGCAAAATCATAAATAATATTCAGTTCCCAGATATGGATCCATATTTGCTTCACTGGAGCAGCATGAGCGTACAAAGCAGAAGGGATAGTATGGTGTTCAGTGCCACTTGCCTGCTGTCTTATGGACCTGGCTGGGGGTGGTTCTGGACTCACATGCAGAAAAGCAATAATACATTTAATTAACTGAGCAATGGTACAGTGGTAACAATTTTCAGGAGACTGAATACACTCAATTATATTAGAGGATAACAGATGGCATGGGACCAAAAGACAAGCAAAACATTCACAATGGAGTTCTGAGATGTTCATAAAACTCAATAGCATTATTGTTTTTGAATAGCATATATTTCTAAGTGGAATTGTTGCTGTAAGCAATGTTGGTTCTTGGAACAATGTATGGAACAAGGTCTTAACATAGGGATCAAAGTAATCAAATAGCAAAAAAGACAGCTCTGAATGTCATACTACCAAAGACTGCCAGAACAACAGCAATTGTATGAACAGTAAAGTAGGTGCCTCTATAAGGTTGGATTCTTGGCTTTAAATTTAATTCAAACTTTTTTGTTAACATCAAAAACAATTTCCTTAAAGAGGATGCAACTTCCATGCAATGAATGAGGATTTAGTATCCCTGACCTTAGTTGATATCATCAGAAGAACTTGATACCTGTAGTAATTAGTGGGATAACTCCTTGCAGTTGAACAATCTGTCTTGGGCTCTTTTGGAATGGAAAGCATTAGGGTCTAGTTATGCTGGAGTAGATCATTCCTCCTGTAATTTCTGTTGCTAGAGAATAATGGTGCATAATGTCATGACAATATCAATTTAGATAGAAATCTTTTTAACGGAAGGCTTGGACCGACAGGGGGATTTTTACATTGGACAAATAGAATATGATGATGAGTTTTTGTCATTTTCTCACCTGAGGTCTAGATATGACTTGTCAACATCTGTTGAATGGCAATATTTACAACTGCAACATCTGTTAGTATCTAAATATGTTCCTATGGCATTAAGTGTCTTGGAGTCCCCTTTGCTTTTGGAAACTCTGTTTCAATCAAGGCAGAAAAAGAAACCTACCATATTTTCCTGTAAATATTTGATATCAATTGACAAATACGATATGCAGAGTCTCAGGAATGAATGGAACAATGAGCTAGATTGCCCTATTTTGCCAAAACAATAGATATGGCATTAAAGTTTACACCTGTTGTCTTTATGCAGCTTACATTATTCAGCATACATTGTGAGCCAATTTGGTGCAGTGGTTAAGTGCACGGACTCTAATCTGGAGAACCGGGTTTGATTCCTCACTCCTCCACTTGCACCCACTGGATGACCTTGGACAAGCCATAGTTCTGGCATAGCTGTTCTTGAAAAAGAACAGTTTCTGTCAGAGCTCTCTCAGCCCCACCTACCTCATGGGGTGTCTGTTGTGGGGAGGGGAAGGGAAAGGAGTAAGCCACTCTGAGACTCCCCTGGGTAGTGAAGGGCAATGTATAAATCCAATCTATTATTATTATTGTTATTGTTATTCAACAAAAATATGTTTAGGATATACTGGACAACACAGTGATTTTTTTAGCAAAGGATTGAGTAAGTCTCTAATTGTTGGCATTGTAACTTACAGGATATATCCCTTAGACATATGTGTTTGGTATGTCCGGTCATTTGGCTTTCTGGAAAGAAGTTATTGCTCATAGGCAGGCAGTCCAGAATGGGCACAGAAAAATGCAAATCACCATCTGGACTCTTTTGTTCTGGTTTTACTTCTTATTAATTGACTGGACTTGTGGCCAGTTCAGTTCAGCTGTTCAGGGCCAGCCATTTAAACCTGACAACTGAGCGATGCAGGGTTCTCTGGTCAGTTGCTAGGTTTAAATGGCTGGCTGGCCTTTGAAGGGTGAAAAGCAATGGGTTAAATGGCTGGCAGCCAGCCATTTAAACCTAACAGCTGACCAGCAGACCCATTCAGTTGTTACGTTTAAATGAATGTGAGCCATTTACCCCATCAGCTTCACTTCCCCAAGGGGAAGCAAAAGTGATGGGTTAAATGGCTCACAGCCATTTAAACCTAAGAGCTGAGCAGGTCTGCTGATTAGCTTCTAGGTTTAAATGGCTGTGAGCCATTAAATCCCTTGGTTTCTCTCCTCCTTCAAATTGGGGGACGTGAAACTGATCGGTTAAATGGCTGGCAGCAGCAGCCAGGAGAAAGGGGGAGCTGAACTCATCGGACTGGCTCGGTTCAGGTGGGGCCCATTTAGGGTGGTTTGGATTGGGGTTCAATTTCAGGGCCCTCTGAAAACCCAAACCACTTGGGGGGGCAGTTCGTGCCCATCCCTAGAAGCTAAAATGACTAAACTGGAGCTATTGTACTTTGATCGCATCATGAAAAGACAAGACTTACTGGAAAATACAATAATGCTCAGGAAAAAATGAAGGAACATCAAGCAGGAGATATTTGACTCAATAAATGAAGCCACAGCCTTCAGTTTGCAAAACCTGAACAAGGCTGTCAAAGATAGGGGTTTTTTGGGTGTCATTAATCCATAGGTTCACCATAGGTCGGAAGCAACTTGACAGCACATAACGCACATAGTTACTTTTGATGTTTGACAAGGAATACAGTAAAAAGCAACACCCTTTTCCCACACCAAATTTGATATATTTAGTTATCAGCTCCCTAGAGATGTTCTGATCCCTATTTTTAATGCCTTAAAAATATTTCAAGAGAAGCAATATTCAAAGAGAGCCAGTAAAAGGGGGTTAAAATTAACATAGTAGTTTGTCAGAGGGCTGCAACTGTGTATGGCATTCACAGATTTGAAACAGCCAGGGGTCATTTCCTGCAGGAGCGCACAGGAGCGGAGCTCCAGCAGTGAAGAGCCCAGGGGGCGGGCACATGCAACAAGCCCCACCCCCTGCCCCCAGCAGCCCCGGGCCACCAGGAGGACAAGGATCTGGTCCCCCCCCCCATAGCTAGGAATCCAAAACAGTCCAGTGGAGCCTGAGCGGTAGGTGTTGCCTTCTGACACACTTCCGGTGATGTCAGGGGGTGTGGTATATGCAAATAAGTTATGCAAATAAGTTATGCTAATGGGTTATGCTAATGAGCTCCTGCACCTCTTTTTCTACGAAATGACCCCTGGAAACAGCAGTACATTTCTATTCCACTATGAAGAGAAATTCAGAATTCGTGGTGTTATTTCAAATTTGGCTCAACAGAAATGGCATCAGGTATGTCCTATTATTTTTCCACAACTAAATTCTACTATTTTGTGCCTGCATCACTATACTAGCTTTCCTGCATTCACATGCAATTAAATGACTTGTTTGCTCTGGTCTTATGGTGCCTTTAAAATCCTTCCATTATAGGTAACTTAATGCATTGTTGCTAGCTCAAAAGAAAACCAATGAAGTGTAAACTTGTAGTCATGTTGTTAAAACAAAAGCCAGAGATTTAAGGGACATGTATTGCACTACAGTAATTTATTACTGAGGAAAGGGAAATTGCAAGAACTTTGCACTGATAAAATGGGTGTGCTGGGGATTTATCTTTCATAGAACAAATAACTGAAGAATTTTTAAAGGTAGACTCACACAAGATCTAGGAGCACCAACTGGCTTGGCTGCTGAAAATTTACTCCCTCTCAACATACATTTCAGTGTATGTTGAGAGGGAAATAACATTGAAATGCTTGACATTTATTTAAACAAATACAAACCCAAACAATAAAGCTCCTGATAAGCAAAGGAACTGATGAAGTTTAGTACCCAGAAACTTTTTAAAATGTATCTTCTCATTTTAAAAACACACAGCAAAAGGTCTTTTTCATATGTCATCCTAGTGGTCTATAAGTATAATAAAGTCCTGGTTTGGCTTTTCTGGGGAGGCAGTTTAGGACCTCACTGTATAAGACCTCTGCACTTTTCACCCAAGCTGCTATTTCCAGCTTCTAAGTAACAGGTGGGCTTGCACCTTTGGGGAGAGGAGGAAGAAGAAGAGGAGGAGGAACGAGGAGAAAGAAGAAGAGGAGGAAGAGGAGGAGGGAAGAAGAGGAGGTTTTTATACCCTGCTCTTCACTACCCGATAGAGTCTCAGAGCAGCTTACAATTGCCTTCCCTTCCCACAGCAGACACTCTGTGAGGTAGGTAGGGCTGGGAGACCTCTGAGAGGACTGTGACAGGCCCAAGGTCAACCATCATATGGAGGAGTGGGGAATCAAATCCTGTTCTCCAGATTAGAGTCCACTGCTCTTAACCACTATACCACACTGGCTAATTTACATAGGCCATTTACAGTGCCATCCTAAGTAGAGAGAAACCCTTTAAAGCCCATGGCTTAGAGAGGTATGGCACTGATGGGGTTTTAAAGGCCTATCCTAGGTAGGCTAAGAAACAAATTGCAGGGATAAATGAAGGTTTCCCATTGCATTTATTTCTATATTTGTCAATAGTTTTGCTTTTCTACTTTTCAGCATTAGCATCCCAAATTGGTGTGTGATACAAATGCATAAGCTATGTTTATATATAACTTATATATAAAATTTATACATTCAATATATATTGTTCATTGTTCATAATTGTATAACCTGCTGATCTACTGATGTACAGCATGGAAAAAATACATATATTCTACAGTTAAATTGCTGCAAGGAAACAGGAATTGGCATGCAAATCAAAAACCACAGGTTCACTTCAAAGGACGAAAAGCCAAAATCAGATGTTGCTGTTTTCATGTTAAAGCAACAAAGATGAGACATTACAGTTGTCTCAGCACAGTAATAATATGATTATATCTCTTTGCCACTGAAATTAATATGACAGTATAACATAAAATTACATTTAATGCATTCTTTGCCAAACTGTCATCTGTTGAAATTTTTCACAGTTCCACTTGTCAGTGGAATAATGAAAATTTACTGTTTGTTCTTGGGCATCATGTTCTTGACTACATTTTGTGTTACACTGTTTGGGTTTTGTAGTTACCATTTGTCTGATCACAGGAGTTGGGATCTTTTAAGCAGATCATCTTTTCTTATATAGCCTCAACCACTATTTAATTATCTTTGATGTTATCTTTAGATTTGAGAACTGAAGAGGGACCAGTCGCTTTGTCTTCTCTCCTACCCTCATTTCTAAAGGACAAGAGCAGAAAAATGCGTTTGATTCTCATTGAAGAGTAAAATATGGTATATTTGTCTGCCAACAACTTTTTTAAAATAATAAAATAGTTTAAAATGTTCAGCTTGGACAAGATTCAAGTTAGAACAAAATGCTGCTGCTTAAAACAACACTAATTAAAAAGGAATGAGTATTCACAATATAAAGGAGATATCTCAGTACACTTATTGAACAGTTAGATCACCTATTAGAGCAACATGCAAAATCACCTACCTAAACGCTAAAATATACTCAAATTATAGAATCATGCAGTAACACTTATCCCAGTTTACTATATCCAATACTATTTGATTGAATAAAACAGATACATAATGTTTTATATTAGATTTTTAAAAATTGAGGCTTCATATGCTAGTAATATCCTTGCCAAAACGGCTCCTATCCGATGGCTGAAAAATGGCTCCTGATCACAGCATTAATAACTCAAATGAAATCTGGGAAGTCTCCTGGATTTGACCTGATACTGGCAGAGCTGTTTAAAGCAAATGCCAAGTGGTGGGCAGAGATATTGGCACCAATATTCACACAAATCAATGAGAAAGTGATGATGCCTACCTCTTGGCCCCACACAATAATAGTTCCCATCTAGAAAAAAGGTGATCTGACTGACTCAAACAATTACCAGCCCATAAGTTTAGTATCAGTGCTGGGCAAACTATATGCTTCCCTGCTTCATAAGGAGCTACTTCTTTGCATGAAAGATGAAGCCATATTGGGTCAAGAGCAAGCTGGATTCCATACAGGTGCCAGTGAAGTTGACTAATGCCACACTCTCCAACGTATTGTAGATAAGTACACCAGCTCAAGAGATGGCACGTTAGCGGTCACCTTCATGGATCTCAAAGCAGCCTTTGACTTAGCGCCTAGACAAAGACTATGGGATAAACTGAACAAATGTACGGACAAGCACTTCCTCTTCTTGATACAACAATTATATGTTCAGTCTACTGCTCAGGTGAGATGTGATCCTGGTGAACTGACCAGGGACATTCCACTGAACAGAGGAGTTAAGCAAGGATGCATCCTTGCTCTGCTGTTATTCAGTTCATATCTTAATGACTTTAACTTCTTTTACATCTGGAAATGAATTTCATCTACTTTACCTTGTCTCTTAAACTCAAATGATACCATCCTTTTGTCAAGATCTTTGAATGGCCTACACAATCTCATAGGTTCCTTCTCTGAATATTGTTCCAGAGAGGGCTTAGTTATTAATGCTGCTAAATCGAAGGGTCTTCTTTTTAGTAAAACACGGAAGATAAAGAAGTATAAGTGGTTGGTGGCAGGTCATCTTATGGAACAAGTACAGCATTTTAAATATTTAGGAATCAACTTTTAAGCAAATCTTTCCTGGAAGATACGCTTGAACTCTGCTGTTAGAGCTGCTATGAGTACTGAGAAGGCCATCTCAAGATTTTATTATTCCGTGGGTAGCCAATATGTTCCTGCAGCAGTCAAAGCATTCGATGCTAAAGTTGCTGGGCAGACACTATATGCCCCCAGGGTCTGGATCAGTGCAATAACAGACAATATCAACAGACCTCTATTAAGATTCCTACAAAATATTCTAGGAACACATGTGTGTCTGGAATAGCCCTGAGAGCCAAAGTTGGGGAGATGTCTTATGAAGCAAAGGACTGGGGAAGAGCATTCAATTTGAAAATTAGGACTATAAAATCAAATCTAGATCTAAACTTCCTCATACTAGTCAAGCTGGACCACCACACAAGTGACTGGGACAGATCATTGGACCATAAATTATTATGTCTGGGTATCACCCATGACATGATAAAAGACACAAGAATCGTCACAGCTCATTAGAAAACAATTGAGAGAATTTCCTGACCTGGATAGCCCAGGTAAGCCCGATCTCATCAGATCTTGGAAGCTAAGTAGGGTCAACTCTGGCAATGTACCTGGATGAAAGACCTCCTTGAAATACCAGAGGTGGGGGAAGGCTTTTTTCAGCCACCTCTCTGAATACCATCCAGGCTCCCAGTAGGGGTCAGTCTCCAGAGGTCGCCATGACTTTCAGGTGAAAACACACTCACACGCACACACACATGCACATATAAAAAAGAAGATGCTTGAGAGACTTTGACTATGAGAGCATGTCAATTAGAATGTGCTCAAGGTTTTCAGTAGGCATTCAACGACAATGACAAACTACTTAGTTGAGATAATTCTTCCAAAGTTTAGAAACGATATTCATGCTAGCGGACCTGAATGTTCTACCTTCAGCTGTGAAGTCAGGAAGATTTAATGGGATTTCATACTCATTTAATGGGATTTCATATTCAGGAGGGGTGTCATGGCTGCAGCCCTGTATGGGATATACTTTCCTATCATTCATTCCCAGATTCTAGTAACAAATGAATAGCATGAATGGAACCAATGACATAGCTTTTTTCCTTAGAAACATCACTGATCATCCAGCAGATTTTGTGTATGAGAGGGACAAAGAGAAGAAACCCAGCAGAATGTTGAATTAATGTGTGTATGCTGTGGTCAAAAGACTGAGGCCGATGGAGGTGATGTTTGTCATAATGTTCTAGAGGGGACAGTCTTTCCAGTTTTGAATAGCTCCAGTTTAGCAGCAACCTTTAAATTCGTCATTTTTTCCTGTGGAATGAGGTTTATAGTGGGATGAGGGTTTGCTGTTTATGAATCTGGTTGAAAAAACAGGAAAGACAATGAATAAATAAAAATAAATCCTGAAATGAGAACTATAGTTCCAGGATATTATGAAAGAATTGTTTCTCTCCCCCTTCCATTTTCTACACAAACACATAGGAGCTATAATGCAAAATACCACCTTTATACATTTTCTTTTTTTCTTTTTTTTAAATACATTTTCAATATTAAATAGCAGTTCACATTCAAAATATTTAACCATTTCAGGCTTTAAAAACTGAGCACATGGCCGGGTCAGCACACAACAAAAACACATTAACAAATCTGTGGAGATTACAGCAGACAGAACTACACCACCCAAATAAAAGTAGCTAGCAAGTACCTGTTAGTACAAGGCACAAATCTAATACATGTCACATATATACATGGTGAGGAGACAGTCAATTTCTACTTTATCACAGTACAAGCAGGGGACCCACAAGGATTTGTACTGGGCATCTCACTGTCTCCTTGCCTACTACTTCCTCTTTCCCCATGGAAGCCCCCATAGCCTCTCACCTTTCCCTGCTTCTTTCTCTCCTTTCCACCCACCAACTAACCTACTTTTTATCTGCCCCCCTTTCTTCAGCTATACTTATTTACTTTATACCCCACCTTTCTCCCCAAAGGGGACCAAAACCAGCATATAGCCTTCTCTTATCTTCCATTTTATCCTCACAACAATCCTGTGAGGTAGGTTAGGCTGAGACTATATGACTGGCTCAAGATCACCTGGGAAGTTTCCACAGCAGAGTGGGGATTCACACCTCGATCCCCCAGATTCTAGTCTGAAACTCTCATTACCACATCTCACTCAGTTTTGTATGGCCACTTCATATATTCATAAAATGCCAGGTCATACATTTCCACAGTATGTGGGACCAAGCCCATAGCCAGAAAATTTTTGATGGGGGGCAAATACCAAAACCGGGGAGCTTAATTAGATTACTGCTAATTAGATTGGTGACAAGCAGAGCTGGTGGAGGTGGGACACGTGGCCACCACTGCCACACAGCCACAGGGAGGGAAGCTGCTATGCAGGGCTGGCAGTGCCCATATCAGCCTCGGGTTGATTGCCATTGGAGAGGAAGGGGCATGCTCGGCCAGCCTTCAGGATCTGCATGGGGCCTTGCTGGCTGCCTCTGCCCTAGCCTGGCAGGCTGCTGGAGATGGCACCTTGGTGTCGCCGGTCACCTCAAACTCCCAGGGGCAGGGAGGGACCAGGAGGGGAGGTGGCCGGGAGGGGGCCGGGCAGATTCAGGAGGGGTGTCATGGCTGCAGCCCTGTATGGGATATACTTTCCTATCATTCATTCCCAGATTCTAGTAACAAATGAATAGCATGAATGGAACCAATGACATAGCTTTTTTCCTTAGAAACATCACTGATCGTCCAGCAGATTTTGTGTATGAGAGAGACAAAGAGAAGAAACCCAGCAGAATGTTGAATTAATGTGTGTATGCTGTGGTCAAAAGACTGAGGCAGATGGAGGTGATGTTTGTCATAATGTTCTAGAGGGGACAGTCTTTCCAGTTTTGAATAGCTCCAGTTTAGCTCCCTCCTTGCATTGTTAAAATGTATTCTCCTCACGCCTCTTTTTCAAATTTCTCTCTGAAACCCACCAGTTTGTTTCTTCTCTTCCTTTTAAGAATTTGGAATCTGTTTCAAATTAATTCCATTTATATGTATGATGGACCCCTTCCAATTCCCTCCCTCAGAGACCTTAGATTTTCACTCCATTTTTCTGTCCCCCTCACTGACTTAGCAGCCTTGGTAACATGTTTTCTTCTCCCCTGAAGAAACTTTGGCTGTCCCACCCTGTCTGTAACATACATTTTGACTATTTGCTCAACCCAAGAACCTGAGGGAAGAGATAGGACTGCTCTTTAACTTAAACCCTTGAAAATGGCACTTGAGACACTTTTAAAATTCAAAAATAACAAAAGGTTTTATTTTAACATCAAAGGGAAAGGTCAGGTGAAATCAAGGGGTTGAAATTACTGAGGTAAAACTAGTACAAGCACACACTTTTGATCTTATATATCAGGCTAATGAGAGTTTCCTAATTTGTTCACAGTTACTTAGATCTTTATATTGAGATGCTTTTGTTCCAGTGTTTTCCCAAATACTCTGTCCTCTATGTTGTCAAAGGCTTTCATTGCCGGAGTTCATTAGTTGTTGTAGATTTTCCGGGCTGTATGGCCGTGGTCTTGGCATTGTAGGACCTGACATTTTTCCAGCAGCTGTGACTGGCATCCTCAGAGGTATAACACAGAAAGATGGAGTATTCTCTGTGTCAATGTGAGAATAAAAATAGTAAGCAGGTAATTTATATCTACTCAGGAAGGTGGGGTAGGACATTATCTTGTAGGAGGACCCCAGACACCACAGCCTGGGGTACTCCTACAAGATAATGACTCAGCCAAAAGGGTCAAGAAGCTACAGTTAGAACAGGATATGGAATAACTGATTGGTTTAGCATCGGAAAAGGAGTAGGACACGGATGTATATTGTCACCTTGCTTATTTAATTTATATGCAGAGTACATCATGTGAAATACTAGCCTGGATGATTCAGAAGCCGGAATTAAAATTGCTGGGAAAAACATCAACAACCTCAGATATGCAGACGATACCACTCTAATGGCAGAAAGTGAAGAGGACCTAAAGAGCCTCTTGCTCAGAGTAAAAGAGGAGAGCGCAAAACTCAACATCAAAGAAACTAAAATCATGGCATCTGGCCCCATCACTCCTTGGCAAATAGAAGGAGAAGTCGTGGAAGTAGTGACAGACTTCACATTCCTGGGATCCAAGATCACTGCAGATGGTGACAGCAGCCATGAAATTAAAAGATGCCTGCTCCTTGGGAGGAAAGCAATGACAAACCTTGACAGGATAATAAAAAGTAGAGACATCACCCGGCTAACAAAAGTCTGTATGGTCAAAGCAATGGTATTCCCACTAGTACTGTATGACTGCGAGAGTTGGACTATAAGGAAGGCCGAGCACCAAAGAATAGATGCTTTTGAATTATGGTGCTGGAGAAAACTCTTGAGAGTCCCCTGGACTGCAAGATCAAATCAGTCAATCCTAAAAGAAATCAACCCTGACTGTTCTCTGGAAGACCAGATACTGAAGCTGAAGCTCAAATACTTTGGCCACCAAATGAGAAGGGAGCATTCACTGGAGAAGACCCTGATGCTGGGAAAGACAGTGTTATCGAGGCAACGAACATGAAATTAAGCAAACTTCGGTGCACGACATAAAACAGGAGGGCCTGGTGTGATGTGGTTCATGGGGCTGCGAAGAGTCGGACTCGACTGTGTGACTGTAAAACAAAACTTAAATTATTAGATAGAAAACTATTGTTCTGACTAGTTTGACAGCAAGAAGTTGTACATGATGAAGAATTTTAAAACCTTGCGTTCCCAATAATAATCCACACAGTGTATACTTCAACATATCTTTTCTTTTTTGCAGTCTTCACACACACACTTTTACTGAAAATTAATCTAGAAAGGAGAATAATTAGGGCGAATCCCACCATCCTCCAGGTAGGCTTCCTCTAGCCTAAGGAGACTTCCTCCAACTTAAATGTCTCTTCCTGCAATGGAACAGCCACTTACACTGGAGAAGGACACTTCATACTGGAGGAAGACATGATGTTTGAGCCAAAAGGAAATACAATTCGTTCAGTGGATGGAGTGATAGGACAGAGGTAGGATCCACCCCCATCACTTACCAAAAAATCTTACCAATTAACTCACTCTGCATTATATCAGTGATAACCTGTCCATTTTCCGAGTCTGTGCTCACAATAGCTAAAGCAGCTTAGAATTTCCAATCGATCCATAATAATTATGTGATGAAATGGTCCATCTCCCTAATCCTCCTAACTCTAACTACTGCAGATGATTAAGAATGTTAGGTGATCTTAGTGATAGGATTTGGCTCCAAATTCACAATGAACAAGGCTTAATGCCTCTTTGGCAGAAGCTTAAATCATAGTAACAAAACAGTGGTAAATGTGAGCTAAAGAGTAAACATTCCATTAAGTAAAAATCCTAAGAACACTTTCCTGGGAGTAAGCTCCACTGAATAAAATGGGACTTCCTTCGAAGTAGATATGCTTAGGAGTGCTCATATATAGCCAGTAATCATTCCTGATTTCTGTTTTCCAAAAGTTGGACAGAGGGCAAGAAAAAACCATTCCCTCTAATAATGATCCTTCACTGGGGAGTCACAGCCACACTATGTGTGACACAGGATTTCTGTGATAAGAATTCTAATTTGGTCTGCAAAGCACCCTCCTAGGGCTGGGGAAAATCTAGATAGCAGCAGCAGTGCTGAGAAAGGGGGGAGGGAAACACCCCGTGGTATGCTAATGAGCTACTAGGCTATTAGCATAATAACTTATTAGCATATGCCACATCCCCTGACATCACCAGAAGAGATGTCAGAACGGGAAGCAAAAGGGGGGAAGACATCTTCAAAAGCCTCCCCTCCCCTTCCTGGGGGGGGGAGCAAAGGGAAAAGGGGTTTAAACCTTCTCACTAGAGTTGGGCCACAGAAGGAGGAAAGAGGGAAGGAAAGAGAGAGAGAGGGTAGAGAGAAGGAAAGAGTGAAAGAAAGAGAAGGAAAGAAGGAAGG
>NW_015168065.1:44027-54200 GCF_001447785.1 Gekko japonicus
GGCCTCTTCTGGCCTACCCCAGGCTGCAACACTCCAGCGTGGGCCCCGGGGAGGCGGTGACGGGCCTCCTTGGGCTTCCCTGGGGCTGCAGCGCTCCGGTGCGGGCCCCAGGAAAGCGGCAGGCCGCAGAGCAGGGAGCTGGGGGCGTGGCTTTCTGCCGTCACCATTTTGCCAGCTCCTGGGCTCCCAGACGAATCCCTCACTTATCCCGCTTCAGTGCTGACCTGGGGAGGCAGCGGGGGGCTCTTTTCCCCTTCCCCGGCTCTTTTAGCCTTCCTCTTTTATACCTTTCCTGATCAAATGTTATCCTTCTGGGCTGTTTTACACCTGATACAGAATAAAGACAGACTAAACATGGGTAGCTACCCTTTCCCCCAAACCAAAGATTTACTTATATAGTGTTCTTCTGCTGCAAGCCACTTTGGACCTATGTGGAAAGAAATACAGGGTATAAACACTTAAATACGTCTGGGGAAAACCAATTTGGACCAGGGAAACAGATGGGATAAGAACTCCCCCCACCCAGTACCTAGGGTTGCCAAGTCCCTCCTTGCCAAGTCCCTCCTGGTAATTAGTGGGGGATGGGGGGGGGACTTACAAGGAGAAAAAGAAAGGCCCAGGCAGGTGATGCTCTGGTTTCCGGGCAAAATCTCTATAGTAAAACTGCTTTCTACCATGGAGTTTTTGCCCAAATATCAGAGCATTGCCCAGAAGTTGCTGGCATGATGACATCACTTCTTGTGCAATGCCAGCAATGTGGCCTAGGCCTTTCCCCTCCCCTTCTACTGGTAAGTGCCCCCCTGGCCAGCTGATCAGCAGCTGGGGGCAGAGCCTGGTGGTGGGGAACCCCACCTCCATCAGGGGTCTGGCAACCCAACCAGTGCCACAGCTAGTGTTGCTAACTCCAGCTTGGAACATTGCTGGTGAAGTTTCTGTAAAGTTAGTATAAAACAAACAAAAAGCATGCTTGGCAGCAACAATGTGCTAAAGCAAGGACAATATACAGAATCAGAAAGACACTAAAACAACCACATCAACAACCACAAAGACACTAAAACAACAACAACAACTAATCCACTTATCTGCTCTGAATTTTGTTGACAGTCTCAGTCACTCTTTTCCAATATGTCTACAGATTGGTAAAAGACAATGGTATAAAAATAATAAAATAAAGCAAAGTGAAAGATTACAGTGAAATGCAATGCTTTCCCCTTTACCTGAATTCTTTCTTAGTTGTTTTGCTAACACTTACTGTTTTCCTTTCTTCGCTATGTTTTAGTACTAAAATCAACTCTTTTTAAAAATTAAAAAATAACACTATATCCAAGATACAAGCATGCAGTGTTTGCCTTCACTGATTTCTAGGAGCAATATCTGTAGTATTCCCTGTGAAGACTTTCACATAGCTTCTGTCTTTTCTGATACACGATTGCCTTGATTGCTTTCCTGCACAAATGAATTTAAATAAAAGAAGTGATACCCATGGCTAGATATGTTGCATCTGACTGAACCACTGGTCCAAGTAATGAAACAGAGGTCATTTCATAGTGGGATAGTTCACAGGTGATGGAAAAAGGCAATTAACTAAGTGCAAAATAAATTCTTGGTAACATGTTAGTTCTTCTGAATTAAAATTATGTTTTATAACTTCTAATAATTGATTTTCTTGGCTTGGTAGTAAACTCTGCTTGAACACTGCATAATCCAGCTACAAAGATCAGACAGATTGTCTTTAATTCCTTTTAATATATGACTATGGTAATACTCCCAAGAAATCACAAGTCAACCAAAATATATATTTTTAATTAATGCAGTAACTCTCGACTGGACTTCTTTGCAATTACTGTCTTTCCCACATAGACAGAAACAGCAAATACGATTGGATTTGGGGGATAATAAAATTGTGTCAATAGTATGTTTTAGCTTCTTTCTACAACAGTGAATAGCTCTTCAGAAATAGCATGCAAGCAGGAATTATGCATCTGCCTTTCATTCAGAAATAAAAGCCTGTAGTTTGAACAGAAAATTCTGGAAGATGCATAAGGTTTGTTTTGTTTTAGTTACTGGAGAGAAAACAAAATCTACCATGGGGTATAGGATACTGTCCCTGTGAGAAATGCCCCCTCCCCAATTAAGGCTGCTAAAGAACTGTGGCACCTTGAAAACAATACTCTTCTGTAGAACAGTTGTGCTACAGTGAACCCACAGAACTCCTGCATTTGTGGTCATCCCTTTTCCATTCCATAGAAGGAGCAAATCGACAAGGGCAAATGGATGGTTGCACAGTTTCAACCCATCCATGGATGTGAATAAGGAATTCTTGCTATATATGTTATTGGTAATCTGGGAATCATTTTTTGGTTATAAAATGTGTTTCCAAAAGCACAGGATCACTTCTTGTAACCTACATTAAGCACTGGTGAAATTCGCCATTTTTAAAACTGTGCTTTATGTGACATTTTCCGCAGTAGATTTTTCCTCACTAGGTGCAAACCTGAGGTTTTCTCCTTCTTACCCCGCATTTTTGGAATCCCCAGTTTTAGCAAGTTCCAAAAATGCAGGGTAAGAAGAAGAAAACTTCAGGTTTATGCCCAGTGAGGAAAAATCTACTGTGGAAAATGTCACATCATGCAGTTTTAAAAACTCCCATGTGGGGAATTTCACTACTGCAGAAATGGACAAAGGCAGCATATGTGCCAAAGTACTGAAGGAAAGTGAGATGCCAGTTTTCTAGAGACTTGAAGATCCCATATCTCTCACCACAGGAGAAGTGTGTAAGATGTGTACTTTGCACATATCTGAGACTGTCATGAGAACTAGGGTTGCCAGTCCCCAGGTGAGAGTCATTCACTTAACACCAGAGATAACACACCGTTTCCCTGCCAAGCCATTCTTAAAGGTAAACACTAATTTGGCCGTCTGACTCCTTTCACTTCCAAACAAAATATCAACACGCAGTTCGTGCTAATCAATATATCTGGCAGTCCAAAATACAGTTAGGTCAGTTGAAGATGTTCTCAACATACAAACTTTCAGGGGTCATTTCCTGCAGGAGCGCACAGGAGCGGAGCTCCAGCAGTAAAGAGCCCAGGGGGCGGGCACATGCAACAAGCCCCACCCACTGCTCCCAGCAGCCCTTAGTCAAAGCAAGAAGCAGCCAGATAAGTTGCAGAGCCCCCCCCAGCCCCCCGGTCCATAACAGTCCAGTGGCACCTTTAAGACCAAGTTATATTCAGGTACAAGCTCCCTGGGAGGACAGATCTGCATATTCCCCCCCCCCCCCAATAGCTAGCAATCCAAAACAGTCCAGTGGAGCCTAAACGTTCTGACACACTTCCGGTGATGTCCGGGGGTGTGGCATATGCAAATAGGTTATGCTAATGAGTTATGATAATGAGCTCCTGCACCTCTTTTTCTACGAAATGATCCCTGCAAACTTTTCGAAAATCCTCTATCAAGACAGCACTGAGGCTCCTGATTCTGGCACAGCGTCAATCTCTCTAATGAGGCATTTCGGCCACCAGGTGAGAGCAGGGGATCCCCCATTTGGCAGGCTTCTGCTGTCAGCTAAGGCTGCCATGGTATGGAATGTGTGGGTTGCTCTCGTCTCCCTCCTCCCTTTCCCCCTTCAACGTTGTTGAGTGTCTTGACTGGGAAGCCTGACACCTGCCCATCATCAGCCAGTTGGCCGGCAGGGGGAAGCCCCGCCCCAACAGCCACCACCCATTGCAACATCCCCAGCAAAGTAACATCACACAGCAGTGACGTCATCATGCCGGGGACACTGTGCAGTGACACTCTGGTATTTTGGGCAAAACTCTGTGGTTACTGTAGAGTGACATGATGTCCCAGCCAATGTCATGGATTTTAATGTTTTTTCCCCTGCCACCACACAGAGCAGGAAATGGGATTCCCCCCCACCCATGGGCACCTCAACCAGAGGACTGGCAGCCCTGCATACAATGCATCAGAACTCTATGCAAATGCAGCTACATTTTATGAGTTCCGTGCAGAGGAATCATCACACAGAAATTTTCCCCAGTTGCTTTTGTGTAGTCAGGCATTCATTGTTAGCCTTTATACAGATCAAGGGAAAAAGACATCATTAGTCTCAGCTGCATTACAGTAGTGCCTTGGAAATATCATAATTATGAGATATAAAGATCATGCTTGCACACCTCTTCATGCTAAGCACAATTGCCTTCTTAGAATATCAAAACAGGCCCTGCTCTGAGATGACACCATTAAATGGAGCTCATGTGCCAAATGCTCTTTACTACCTGTGCATTATAATTAAAGAAAACCACATACAACCTAGATTCTTTGTAAATAAACACAAACTCTGCTTGCACTGACCCATTTACGGAATTCGATTAGCCCCCATTTAACTGCAACCTATTTTCTAATTGAAGAACTAGAGAGAATCCTCATGCAACACGACCTATAAGCAATTTGCTTACTTTTTCTGAAATGCATTATTTTTCCAAGGGATCACAAACAGTATCTCATAGAGCACTGACTTTTCTGCATCAATTGTAGCTGTATATCACAGTATAAATAGACACAAACAGCAGTTAATCCAGTTGGTTTATGAAATTGGGGGGGGGGGGGAAAATCATCTCTCTCACACAGAAAATCATGTCTTCTAACTATGTTTTTCAAAATAAACCTCACAAACTGAACATTTCACTCAAACAGCTTATCAGAGGGCTCAATGTTCACATATTTGAAGTACCTTCTCTTGGACATGCTTAGAATGTTTGGAATGATCAGCATGGCCAGAGTTTAGTTTAATGTCCCTGATCATTTCAGACCATCCTTTGTTTTCCTTTTCAGATCTTTTTTCTTTGCTAGTACTCAAAGTTGGCTGTTCCTTTCATAGGATTCAGTCACTACTGTCGTCACCTTGATTTATAAAAGATGGGGTCCAACAAGACTGTACTATTCACATCCACTCTTTGTTTACTTTATAAATGCAGACACTGCAGAAATGCTTCTGTTTCTACCACAGCCAGAAGAAGTAGGTGTTGCTCTTAATTGGCTCCTCCCGGGAAGTACAGAACCACCAGACTACAATAGCTCTTTGCTTCATGCAATTACAACCAAGGAACGGAAGGCCTCTGTCTCCTCAAGTGGTACCTCTTCCATTGGCATTTCACCCCCTCTTTACTCCTCCCCCCCATGCTCATGTGTGTGCATAGATATACGATGACTTCGGTCATACTTCAGGAATCTGAGGAAGTGGACTTTAGTTCAGAATAAATCTATCTTTTTAAAGCTCCTCTAATATTAGTAGGATTACCTTTAAACCTTAGATAGCCAATTCCTGAAGACATCACCTCATGAAATTGGGGGAGGGTAAAATATAATATTGCTTTCTCTACCTCTTTAGGCAAGTAGCAGAGGATACAGAAACTGGATCCCTAAGACACAAACTCGTATGGAGTGGATCCACCACTGTTCTGCAAGAAGACTTAGAAGAAAAGGATTCAGTAGCAATGTCTGCCAGCAGGACTTTGTATTCATAGCAGCATAAGGGGCAAAAAATTCATCTCTCTGTGCAAACTGTGAGTCCTCTGCTCTCCTTTTTCTTGTAATGTTTTTTTTAAAAATGAGAATATCCAAAGAAAGACCAGAGCCTGAATAAAGCTCAAGCTGAAACAAATGCTTCAGTTTGCAGAGTTCTTCTCTCAACAAGGATTGTGTTGGCGGTAATACGCTACTTGAAGTTGCTGGTATATTCAGCAGCTTGCACACAGAAGAGGCTCGATAAACAGGGACATAATGAAGCTGATAAGTGTCCAAGCTATCTGAACACTGAATTCAGCTTGCTTTTCCATTGTTGCAGAAATGTACTCTGCAGAGTGGAAAGATATCAGTGCAGCATTTACCACAAAACTGAACCAGAAGACGTTTAAATCAGTACCAGGAACTTCGTTTAAGAAAGCTCTGGATGCCTTGTACACAATCCATTTTAGATTCAGACCTGGAAACCTTTCTGATCTGTATCCACATGATAAAAGCTTCCCCTTTGGACTTGCTGCATTATCACCCATACCTACAAATTCCCATTATATACACACACAAATTTAAGTTGAGATGGGAAACATAAGTGAGCAAGCACAAATTCCATTCAAAAAGCAAGAAATAAATGGGAAGTAATCAATTTTCTGTGTCTAACAGAAGTGCTTTCTACTAACTTTATTAGAATTCTGGAAGAAAATTAAAGAATCACCAATATCTGCTTGTTTGACAGGCAGCAAGAACAACATTTACATTTTATGCGGCCACTTTCATGCTCAATTCATTATGAATGATTTGTAAATATACCAGTGCACCCATTACATTTTATCCCACTTCTACAGTGTTCAGAGGTGTACATGGTTCCCCCTCCTCTATTTTATCCTCACAACAACCCTGTAAGGTAGGTCAGGTTGAAAAAGATTTACTGGCCCAAAGTCACCTGGTTAATTTCATGGCAAATGGGCAGTTGAGCCAGTCATAGCCTGATACTCTGAGGCTGTAATCCTAAGAACAGTTTCCAAGAGTAGGACTTACTTTTGAGTATGAGGATGACTGTTACTCCCTAACTAGCCATAGCATCACACTGGTTTAGAAAAAATAAACTTATAGTACACAGTTGTTGGTTTTGCCCATTTGTGGATGCTAACCTGAGAATGGGCAAAATCAACAACTGCCCGTACATATGCTTTCTCCATTGTGGCTCCCACCTTGTGGAATGGCCTCCTTGAAGAAGTCAGGGAAGTTCCCCCTTGTACAGGTATTTGCCCACCCAAGCCAGTCCAGGAATGGGAGGGAATCCTGTACTTTTCAGTACATTAAACAACAAACCACGAGATGGTCTATACCATCTCTGGTTTCCAGAACAATTTGCCACCAGAACCTCTTTTCACTAGTCCCTGCCTTTCCTAAGGGAGAGATTCCAAACCCTTAGTTGACAGCTGGGACAGAACACCTTAGCAACTCACTCCAGAGATGCACACCTTTCCCCTCCAATCGTAGCATATATGGGGAGAGTTTAGGCCACAGGATTTAGCCTTGGAATTCAGTTATGCATCAAAGACAATTTAGCAATAAGAGAGATCTTTATTTAGTACTGAGCTTAGCCTCGACTACTAGAGATTACAAAAATAACAAAGGCTAGGGCTGTTTGCCTTAACTAAACATTAATGGTTCATAGTTACCACGTCAGGAGTATTCCTCAGTCCAAGATAGTCCCAGTACCAAGGGATTTTAAAGGGAAATCCCATTTTTGCACACCATGTGCTCCATGTCACAAAGCAAGTCTTTGTCTCTCAAGAGCAGCATTTCAGGTGCAATAAAACTAACTGACAAAGGAGGAGGGGAGAGCTAAGCAAGAGAGCTCACTCCCATAGGGATCAAAACAATTATACCCCAATTCCAGTCACAAATTAGATGTGGCTATCAGCCAATTGCGAGTGGGCGTGGGTATGCCCAATTGTTGGTTGCCATGGTTGCTAACATCAAGTTTGTTGGATTGGCTGGAAGTTTGGAGACCCTGCCTGCAGTCAGCTGACCCAAACTCCAGCTACTTCATGGTCTACGTGACTAGTCGCGTGTGGGCCACAAACTGTGCAAAATGGAACTATTCAAGAAGGCTTTTCTGCACAGGTAATAAGGCTGCACAGTTCAAAATGGTTTTACAAAGTTACTCAGATAAATTATTAGGACTTGTAGTCTTTACTGCTGTATATAGCATGCTGTGAGTTGGATCATATTATGTAATTTCTGTGCCACTTAATGTGTCATGTTAATACTTGTGCTATTCTCCTGTTCTTTGTGGTAGTTCCAGAGCCTTCTAATATCCGAAATGCATTAGTTATTTTGTTGATTGTATTATGTGTAATCTGCCTTGAGTCCATGTGAGAAAGGCAGGCAATAAATAAATAAATAAATAAATACAATTCACCTACATTCTATGTCCTGGGATCCTGCATTTTAAATAGTTTCCCACAGGATTTGGAGTTTCAAACATGGGAAAGAAGTTGATTGAAGTAGCAGCTGGTTTTATTTGGCACAACGAACAAGCACAGTTGTTTGCTTAATTCCTTAATTCCATCTGATGACAGAGAAAATCACTACAGTTGGTTGTGAATTTACAGATGTGGACAGAGAGGAACTGTGATTAGCTCTTCTTCTTTCCATGCGTCTATTATAATATTTGAGGCAGCAACTCCAATGGGTGTCTCTCACCTGCAGTGAAGCACATGGGTTCCAGATACAAATACAGGTTGTGCTCCTCACCAGGGTTCCCTCTAAGCTGAGTCCATGTGAGCTAGCTCAGTGTTTTAGCCTCCGGCTCACACATTTTTGTCTTAGCTCAGGAAGGGATGGCTCCAGAGCAAATTGATTTATACGATAGCCAAATCGCCGGCTCACAACTTGAATGCCAGCAGCTCACAAAGTAGAATTTTTGCTCACAGGATTTTTGCTCACAGCTTAGAGGGAGCATTGCTCCTCACCATGGGGAAATGCATGATTTCAAGGGAAAAACAAAAAGACTCAAGTCTTTCACACTTTCTGTCTAGCTGGTTTTGACCATCCAAATCACACCAGGGGTGCAGCTTTGAAGAACTGTGCTTTTCTGCAGATCAGTGGCCTACAATAGCATTCAGGGCTGACTTCACTTCTGATCCCTTCAGAAAAAGGAGATATAAAGAAAGTTGCCAACAACATGGAGGGATATGGCCCTTTTAACAGAGGCTTAATGTGTGGAAATGGGTAGATGCCTTTCATGGCACATTGGTGAGTAACAAAACCTGATAAATAGCATTCCATTAAGCCTCTGTCAAGGAAGCACAATTTTATTTCCTCCAGGTCATCAGTTCTGGGACTAAACTGCTTGAAGACAGGAATATTGTGCAATCCAGCCAGTTTGGGTCAGCAGAGGGTGATGGATTTATGTGTATTCTACCCTACCACAGCCCCTCTACTCATAGTCTGCAGGTGTTTTTACAGCCAGGGCACGCTGCCCCCACCTCAGGGAATATAATGATGCATTTGCCAGTTGGACTGAATTTTTTGGACTCCAATAGAAGTGGGGCTTTTTTGTCATTCCTGCACAAACGGTATGTAAGAAATAAATTTGCCTGGTCATTTAATTGTGGCTGGATAGGTTCTTCACAATGAGCAGGAACAGTTTGACTTGAAAGTGTAGGGTACAATGGTATGCACTTGGAGTTATCTGAAGGGGTGAATGAGGCTCAGCCAGGCCAACTTCTGATGGCTTACCTGCTCAAGGAGAAGTGGAAAGGGGACTCCCTTGGATCTGAACAGTATCACTCTAAGGTGTTGGGGAATACTACAGTTTCATGATATCTCCCTCACCTAATCTTTAGACCCAGCATGATGTAATGGTTAGAGTGTCAGACTAAAACCTGGGAGACCCAGGTTCAAATCCTCACTCTACTGTGGAATTCTGCTGGGTGACCCTGGACCAGTCATCCTCTCTTAGCCTATTATGGCTGGGCAACTTCAGATATTCCTGAGTGAAGCACATTATTTGGCTTTGTTGGAACAGTTGGAAATCCCAAGCCTGGTTATAGGACTGAATTGGCCTTGGTCTCTCAGGTGGATGAGCTGCTCTAGGAGATGGATGGGGGAGTACCACCCTGCTAATTTTCCTGTACTTCTTGACAGCTTTTGATGCCATCAATCATAGTATCCTTCCAGATTGCCTTTCAAGATTAGGTAGGCACTGTTCTGCGGTAGTTTTGGTCCTACCTTGAAAGTTTCAGAGTGTGGTGGGGGGAAGGGACTGATGCTCTGCCCTTGGCCTCTGCCTATGGGATTCTGTAAAGTTCCATATTGTTCCCCATTCTTTTCAACATCCATGTAGGGAGACGTCATCCAGAGATTTTTTTTTTAATAAAGATTTTATTGGCTCCCCTAAAAAGGGGAGGTATTTCGCTTAAAAGAAAAAATGGGAAGGGTAGACAGTGGGAGAGAGAGAAAGCTGAGTGATATATAAACTGGTAAATTAAACTGTTAGTAATGTCCAATTAATCTTCTTGGGCTTCTTCTGTGTGTTGTCAAACTTCTTTTCTTAGTCCTGTCACATATAGTTCTCTGTTAGTATGTTAGTAATGTTCCTTTGAATTTTTGTTAATAAAAAAAAAAATCTCTTCTGTG
>NW_015168065.1:54323-62492 GCF_001447785.1 Gekko japonicus
TCACGCAGCAAGGTCCATTGGGGCAGGGCATGGCGGGAGCCTCGTTCTCCGACCTCTCGGCCGAAAGAGCGACTCCCCCCTAGTGCGCCCTAAAGCGCCCCGGATCCGAGCTCCTCTCTCCTGAGGGGCTCGTTCGGGTCTCCGCTTGTGCGGATTCCCTCCTCCACCGCGGACGGGCGAGGCGCCCTCGGGAGCGACCCGAGGATGCGTCCGCCATTCGCGGGAGCCAGACCCATCCAGAGATTTGAACTGAGCTGCCACCAATATGTGGATGACACCCAGCTCTATCTTGTGCTCCCAGAAGATGCTAGGTAAGCCATGGAAACCATGAACAGCTGCCTGGAGGTAATTTGGGGATGGATAGTGGCTAATGAACTGAAATGTAATCCTGACAAAATGGAGGTGCTACTGGTGGGGGAAGGTTTGACTCAGGAAATGGGATCTCTTGTTCTGGATGTGGCTGCACTCCCCCTAAAGGAGAAGGTTCATAGCCTAGGTTTGCTACTGGACCCAGTCCTCCTGTGGTAGTGGTTAGGGTACCTTTCACCAGCTTTGTTTGGTGGGGCAGCTGCAGCTCTTCCTGCATGGGAAAGATATTGCCACTATGGTGCATGTCCTGGTAACATCCAGATTAGATTACAGCATTGCCCTCTACTTGGGGCTTTCCTCAAAGACTGCCTGAAAGTTAAAGCTGGTACAGAATACTGTACTAGAGGGGGTTGCAGTGTTGTTCTGTCTACACTCCAGTGTTGTTCCATCTACAGTGGTTCTCAAGTGGCTTCCAGACCCAATTCAAGGTGCTGATATTGAGGCCAGCATATTGGAAGGACCACCTACTCCCATATCAACCTACCAGGCTACTCTGAGTATCTTCGAAGGCCCTGCTTAGGGTGCCCCCACCGTCTATGATTAGACAGGCGCCAACCCAACAGGGCCTTCTTGTTCGTGTGGCCAAAACTTTGGATTTCTCTCCCCTAAGGAAATTCATCTGTCTCCCTCAGCAGGTGAAGATTTTTTTTGTGTGTTGTTTGTTGTTCCCTCACTAACTTATTGGCCCACCTCCAGCCTGTGTTATGTGTGTGTATATTTCATTGAATTTGTCAAATATTTTTATATATTTTATTTTAAATACTGTTTTAATGTCCCAAAAATTTAATGTTGGAATGTTTGCTACCTTGGGGACCCTTATTTGGGTAGAAAGGAGGCATAGAAATGCTTTAAAGAAAAATAATAATTTATTTCCTTCCTTTATACACTACATATCTGAAAGCTTTATCATCTTTGCAAACACCTACACCGATTTTTAATCTTTGGAGGATTTTAGTTGGCTCCGCCCCAAGTGTAGTTAGGTCTTTTTTATTCTCTGGGCTAAACCTGGGTTTTATATGTTTACTGATTGTGACTATGTACTTGTCATATTTTATGTCAATTTTATGTACCTATTTTACCCCTTTTGCATTCTCTTTTGGTCAAGACTTCGGTCATATAGACCTGTAATAAATTGAAATTGAAATTGAAATATCTCTCCCTAATAAGAACCCAAAGTGGCTTATATCACTGTCCTCTCCTCCTGGGAGGTAGGTTGTGGCTCAGTGTGTGTGATTGTCCCAACCTACCTCACAGCATTGTTGTGAGGATTAAATGGAGGAGCAAAGAATGATGTTAGACAACTTGGGTTCCTATTGGGAAGGAAAATAGGATATTCATATCCAAACAAAATGCTCGCAGGGGCAATGAAAAATGAGGGACAGTCCATGTTGTTCTGCCAAGGCTGGAGCCAGGGTGAGACTGTAGGAGACAGGCTCCAAGTCTTTCTGAGGTCTACATTAATCTATATTGAGGACCTGGGATGATCTCCATTATGTAAGACTTTAGGTAAAACAATCTAATTAGTAGTATTGTGCCCTAGTTTAACCCAACCACAGTAATGGTTCATGTCTTCTTTCTTGTGTGCTGGGGCAATATTCTTTCTTGTGTGCTGGGGCAATATTCTTGCAAACAGAAAACTGACTAAAGCTGCAATCACACAAACTAAATAATCCACGTTCAATGCACTTTTGAATTGGATTTTGCCAGTTCACATAGTAAAATCCAGTTGGAAAGTACATTCTAAGTGATTTGAAAGTGGATTATTCAGCATGTGTGATCACAGCCTAAGGCATGGCATACAATACATAGGCTGGCAATTGGTGGGAGACTGGAGGGAGGAGGCTTACTGGTGATGTAGCAGTGTTGCCACAGTGACATCACTTCCTGTGTGACCAGAACTGCCATCATTGTGATGGCAATCAACCCCACCTCTCCATGCTTCTCCCACTGAGCAGCAGCGAGAAGGGCCAGCAGGGAGTAGGACCCTGCCCATAAACAATCCAGACAGTGAATTACAAAAGTACATTACAGTGCAGTAATGGCAAGGTGATAACATATTGTGACAATATACAGCCCTTATAAAGCACCTTCCTGGACAGTTCCATTATGCTGCAGTTTGGATCCCTTTATAAAATGCTCAGGGGAGGGAAGGCAGCATGGTATAGCCCATTTTCATCAGATCTCGGAAAATAAGCAGGGATGGTACTTGGAAGGGACACCACCAAGGAAGACTGCAGAGGAAGGCAGTGGCAAAGCACCTCTGTTTTTCACTTGCCTTGAAAGCCCCTTGCCAGAGTTGCCATAAGTCAGATGCGACTTGACACAGGGATAAAAATGCCCTCCTGAACAACCATCATTGTGATGGCAATCAACCCCACCGCTCCTTGCTTCTCCCACTGAGCAGCAGCGGGAAGGGCCAGCAGGGAGTAGGACCCTACCCATAAACAATCTAGACAGTGAATTACAAAGGTACATTACAGTGCAGTAATGGCAAGGTGATAACATATTGTGACAGTATACAGCCCTTATAAAGCACCTTCCTGGACAGTTCCATTATACTGCAGTTTGGATCCCTTTATAAAAATGCTCAGGGGAGGGAAGGCAGCATGGTATAGCCCATTTTAATCAGATCTCGGAAAATAAGCAGGGATGGTACTTGGATGGGACACCACCAAGGAAGACTGCAGAGGAAGGCAGTGGCAAAGCAACTCTGTTTTTCACTTGCCTTGAAAGCCCCTTGCCAGAGTTGCCATAAGTCAGATGTGACTTGACAGCACTTTACACAGGGATAAAAATGCCCTCCTGAACATTGTTTTGCACATCCTGCAGAATGATAGAGGCGTGAGAACCTTCCTGACTTCCTCAGCCAGGTCATTCTGGCAAGGTAGGAGCCGCAACAGAGAATGCATGCATACACACCATATCCAATCTTACCCTTTGGCAGGGTGGCACCCTCAGAAAACTTTGTTCAAATGAGTGAAACTGTGGAGCATAGTGGGAAAGGTGGTCCTACAGGTATTTGGGGTCAACGCCATTTAGGACTTGGTAAGCAATAACCAGTACCTTTAATTGAACAGGAAAGGGGGAGGAACTATAACCAGTATAATCAAAAAGATGATTTGACTCTGTCCCAGCTTAATTTTCACGCTGGCACCGGAGGGCTGAGTAACGTCTATCTATGGCCCTGGCCCTCCCCTTCTGGTATGCAAGATGTTGGGATCTTTCTATTCTTGCATCCTGATTGAACTGAATTTTAACTGTTTTACCTATTTTATATTGTATGCACTTTGTGTCTTGTTGTAAACCACCCTGAGCCCGCTCGCGGGGAGGGCAGGGTATAAATATAATGAAATAAATAAATAAATAAGAATAAAGTGGTGGGTAAGTAGAAGGGACAAACTGCAGATCTTAAACTGTTGTTATTTTCAGCTAGTCACCATGTAGGTAGCTGCAGTCTCGTACCTTTCCATTATTGTTTAGCCTTTCCTAGATGCTAAAGGGTAGGCTTAAAATGCAGATAGGGAATCTGTTTGTCAATCTGTCTATACACACAGCTATGTCTAGAGCAGATAAATAAGTTATTTATGAACAAGAGAGTAACTGTTGCATGGCCAGTCCCTATGGTCTGGCGTGAGACTGCTGCTGTGAGTTCGCTCTGTTGGTATGATTCCAAAAGGCCACCATATCCAATCTGCCAAGCCTTATGGGAGTAGGATAGTAACATAATAATAATTTTTTATGTAGCACATATATATCACCAGTTAGCTCCAAGGGTGCTTCATAAAACACAATAAAACACATGCCATTCTCCTAGCACTTACATGGAATAATAAAATCACATAAAATATTAAACAACATTTTTTAAAAAGAAAAAAGGGAGGGAAAAGAATAAAGCACTAAATCAAAACTGAATGAAGGTTGCGTGTTTTCTGGAAAATGTTTTCAGCATGAAAAGTGGACTTGTGGGGGAGGGCTATTTTTTAAATTTTATTTTTTACCTTTTAAGAGATAGATTTGTCCAGAATTTTCAGGTGGGGGATGGGATGGTCATTTTTGTAAAAAAAAAATGCAGTACACATCTGAAGGGTAGCTAGATCCTGCCCCTTTCTTTGCTGTGCTCTGGTGTTTAAACTACCTGTGTCCCAGCCAAGCTCTGTTGCTAGAAGTTAGGAAGGGTGTGAGAAAAAATGTTGTAAGCACTAATATAGGGTCCAGGAGAGAGCGTGGTTCAGTTTTCCTCACCTGCATGTTCCAGTTTTCTTAAAATAAAGACCCCACCCCTTTTCCATTACTTGAGAATGAGAGATTTGCTGCTATCAGGGTTAGTAGCAGCTGAGGGGAGATTTGTATCATGAAAGATGTTGAGATATCTCTGAAATGTGATCCTTACTGATCTATCGCTCTGAGAGAGTGAGGTAGGTATTTCAGATTCTTCCTCACCACAGACTTCTCTCATAATTTCTGGTCCAGCCCTGTCTTTCACTGTGAGGAGAGCATCTGCCCCAAACTGTTCTACAGCAGTTTGCCATGCTTCCAGAGAGTATAAACAAAATGTTTGTCCTGTCTCCTGTTGCTAGAAGATATGATGTAGTCTCTGCTCTATTCCCCCCATCAGTCTGCAGCAAATATGTCTTCCAAATTTGCAAGCAAATCTTGTGCTCCCCCCCCCTTGCAACTTGCTTTCTATCACAGGGGGAGATGCATACTCTGCCTCTTCCACCCCAAATCACCTGCCTTCAAAGCATGCCAAACAAAAAACTCACCTTTGTGGGAAGTGAAGAATGGCACAATCTGTTTCTACAGAGCACACTAGTACTCCAGAGGGGGTGGTTGAGCTAGAGAGCTAGATAAGTCAGTTTCCTCTGTATCCTTCCTCTTGTCTGATCTGCTGCTGTCTTTTTATTTACAATAATTTCTCCTTTCAGGGATCTTCCCTTCTGGCTAACCTTTTCCTGCTTCTTTGTCTAACTTTCATGAGGGCAAGATGAGCTCTCAGCAATCTCTCTCCACCTTAACAAGAAAGATAGCTAGAATGTTCATTCTTTCATTCCTATCACAATATGTAGTTCCTAAACAGTAAAATACTTTCATTTATTTCCTGAGGCAGCAAAGCCTAGTGTGAACTTTATTCCTAAGGCAGCCCCCCTAAGCTGTGCACAAACAAGCTGTAAGCTAGCAGCCCTTGGGAAGGCAAGCAGGTACAATCCCAGAGTAGAAAGGAGAATAACAAGTGGACAAGATAGTACTGCTTATATAATCAAGACAGTGTTCCCCAAGCCAGTGGGGACATAATTGACACAAAGTGGAAATGCCAAACACAGAAATACCCATGGAGATTTTCCTCTTCAGTGGGAACATCTGCTGACTCGTCTTGTCAGAAAATGTCCGTCACTAGTATTATATAAAAAATCACTCTCTCCCTCTCACTCGCTCTGCTGCTCCCGCTTCTTTTCCCTCATGTGCAGGACAGCAGACCATGATGCACCAGAACAACAGTCATTTCTTCTTCTTTTTTCTTTTTTGCCCCCCCACAGGTAACCGGAATAACAGACAAGTTTGGCCTTGGAAAGCAAAATGAAGCAGGGCAAAGGTTAACAGAGTTTTGTCAAGAGAACACACTGGTCATAGCGAACACCCTTTTCCAACAACCTAAGAGGCGACTCTACACATGGACATCACCAGATGGGCAACACCGAAATCAGATTGACTATATAATTTGCAGTCAAAGATGGAGAAGCTCTATCCAGTCAGTAAAAACAAGACCTGGAGCTGACTGTGGTAAAGATCATGAGCTACTCATTGCAAAATTCAGACTTAAACTGAAGAAAATTGGGAAAACCACTAGGCCATTCAGGTTTGACCTAGATTGCATCCCAGATTAATATACAGTAGAGGTGAAGAATAGATTCAAGGGTCTGGATTTGATAGATAGAGTGCCTGAGGAACTATGGACAGAGGTTCGTGACATCGTACAGGAGGCAGCAATCACCACCATACCAAAGAAAAAGAAATGCAAGAAAGCAAAATGGCTTTCTGATGAGGCTTTACAAATAGCAGAGGAAAGAAGGAAAGCGAAAGGCAAAGGCGAAAAGGAAAGATTTACCCAACTGAACGCAGATTTCCAGAGAACAGCAAGGAGAGATAAGGAGGCCTTCCTGAATGAACAGTGCAAAGTAATAGAAGAAAACAATAGAATGGGAAGGACTAGAGATCTCTTCAAGAAAATTGGAGAAATCAAGGGAGCGTTCCATGCAAAGCTGGCCATGATAAAGGACAAAAACGGTAGGGACCTAACAGAAGCAGAAGAGATTAGGAAAAGATGGCAAGAATACACAGAAGAACTATACAAGAAAGACCTCAATGTCCTTGACAAACACGACGGTATAATCACTGACCTTGAGCCAGACATCCTGGAATGTGAAGTTAAATGGGCCTTAGAAAGCATTACTAACAACAAAGCTAGTGGAGGTGATGGTATTCCAGCTGAGCTATTCAAAGTCTTAGAAGAGGATGCTGTTAAAGTTCTGCACTCCATTTGCCAGCAAATTTGGAAAACGCAACAGTGGCCACAGGATTGGAAAAGATCAGTATACATTCCAATCCCAAAGAAGGGCAATGCCAAGGAATGTTCAAACTATCGCACAATTGCACTCATATCACACGCTAGCAAGGTCATGCTCAAGATCCTACAAGCTAGGCTTCAACAGTACGTGGATAGAGAACTACCAGAAGTACAAGCTGGGTTTCGAAGAGGTAGAGGAACGAGAGATCATATTGCCAACATTCGCTGGATTATGGAGAAAGCAAGAGAGTACCAGAAAAATATCTACTTCTGCTTCATTGACTATGCTAAAGCCTTTGACTGTGTGGATCACAACAAACTATGGCAGGTCCTTAAAGAGATGGGAGTACCAGACCACCTCACATGTCTCTTGAGAAACCTGTATAAGGGCCAAGAAGCGACAGTTAGAACCGGATACGGAACAACTGATTGGTTCAGCATAGGAAAAGGAGTACGACAAGGATGTATACTGTCACCTTGCTTATTTAATATATATGCAGAGTACATCATGCGAAATGCTGGCCTGGATGAATCACAAGCGGGAATTAAGATTGCTGGGGAAAAGATCAACAACCTCAGATATGCAGATGATACCACTCTAATGGCTGAAAGTGAAAAGGATCTAAAGAGCCTCTTGCTCAGAGTAAAAGAGGAGAGCGCAAAAGTGGGCTTGAAGCTCAACATCAAAAAAACTAAGATCATGGCATCCGGCCCCATCACTCCTTGGCAAATAGAAGGGGAAGCTGTGGAAGTAGTGACAGACTTCACGTTCCTGGGATCCCAGATCACCGCAGACTGTGACTGCAGCCATGAAATTAAAAGACGCCTGCTCCTTGGGAGGAAAGCGATGGCGAACCTAAACAGCATGATAAAAAGTAGAGACATCACCCTGCCAACAAAAGTCCGCATGGTCAAAGCAATGGTATTCCCAGTAGTCATGTATGGCTGCGAGAGCTGGACTATAAGGAAGGCCGAGCGCCGAAGAATAGATTCTTTTGAACTATGGTGCTGGAGAAGACTCTTGAGAGTCCCTTGGACTGCAAGAAGAACAAATCAGTCAATCCTCAAAGAAATCAACCCTGACTGTTCCCTGGAAGGCCAGATAATGAAACTGAAGCTCAAATACTTTGGCCACCAAATGAGAAGGGAGCACTCACTGGAGAAGACCCTGATGCTGGGAAAGATTGAAGGTCAAAGAAGACGGGGACGGCAAAGGATGAGATGGTTAGACAGTGTCA
>NW_015168065.1:65684-93077 GCF_001447785.1 Gekko japonicus
AGCACTCATGATGCCTAGTACCCTGCAGGATAGAACCCCAGGGAGTAGCTCCAGCAGTAGTAGTAAGTTATAACACAGTTCCGATGCCATTCTCTGTAAGTTACAGGAAAGTATTGGCTACCCTATGACCTGCTATGAGAGCCAACATGGTGTAGTGGTTAAGAAGAGCACAAGAGCAGCAGATTCTAATCTGGAGAATGGGGTTTGATTCCCCACTCTTCCACATGAAGCTCTCTAGATTACTTTGGTGTAGTGGTTAAGTGCATGGACTCTAATCTGGGAGAACCGGGTTTGATTCCCCACTCCTCCACTTTCAGCTGCTGGATGACCTTGGGCAAGCCATAGTTCTGTCAGAGCTGTTCTTGAAAAAGAGCAGTTTCTGTCAGCCCTCTCTCAGCCCCACCTACCTCACAGGGTGTCTGTTGTGGGGAGCAGAAAAGAAAGGAGTTTGTAAGCCACTCTGAGTGAAGGGTGGGGTATAAATCCAATCTCCTCCTCCTCTTCTTCGTCTCAGAACTCTCTCAGCCCCACCTGAACGGCGTGTACAATTTAAAATGAATTATATGTTGTCTTTCCCATCCCCTATGAAACATTGTTAGTCCCCTGTCTAAAAGTGTAAATGTAAATCACTTTGAGCCCTCTCGTGGGGAAAGCGATTAATAAATCAAAAGCATTATTATTATTATTATTATTTCAGAAGGTGCATGTTGTGGGAACAGGAAGGGAACGTGATTGTAAGATGCTTCGAGACTCCTTAAGGTAGAGAAAAGCAAGGTATAAAAACCTATTCTTCTTTGCCAACAGGTGCATCCCATCATGTGCGACTACCCATGGGGGAAGGTGCAGACCTTTGAAGTCCATTTACTCTTTGCTGCTATTGCAGAACATTACTTATTATTTTCCTTGTGTCTCTTTGGTCTCTATAGAGACATGTGCAGATGAAGCCAGGAAGGACTCTACTCATAGTGCACTGCCAGCCATCTGCTGAGCCTAAAGCATGACCAATGGCTGAAGTGATCGGTGTGCTACCTCCTGTGCAATTTCTAATTATTGTTCTAGCCTAGCTCCTGTACCATCACCAGCTGCTTAACAAATAGTTGTTTGACCAACACAGTTAACTTTCTGTTCTTGATGGTGTAACATTATGCCAGCACCATGGTCATGACCAGGGTTGGAGAGGTTTAAAATGCCTAGTAAGCCTTGGTCCTCCATTAATACACTCCTACTGCCATCCATTTACATGTCATCACTTGGCTTACATTGGTGTGTGGTTTTGTACCAGAATATCTCAAGGTATACTAAATAGTTCATAGATAGGGTTTAAGGCTACCTTGTTTGCTTTTGTTGTTGACTTTTCATATTTTAAACCTTGCAAACCGTATAATATGCAGCCCACACTTTAGCCATGTTGTAATTAGTCCTTGTTAACGGAATGCAGGCACATCTCCTTATCCATGTGCTGTCTTCCAGTTGTTCAAGGCTCACAGGGGAAAGAGACAAGAATCAGAAAGGAGCATGTCATTGCAAGACACACACAGAAGGAACCTTCTGGCCGAGGAGAAAGCAACAGCGTGTTCCATCCATTTTGTCTATGGATTGTTTATACTTGCATAACAAATTTCTGATTAGGCACCCTGCCTCCCTAACAGATGGCCATTATGCTATTATACAGAAAAGCTGAAATGTGCATTGAATTGAATATTTTGGACACAACTTCTTACATACCAAATGAGATATCCCAGTAAACTTTTTTTTAATGGGATGTTCCTATAGGTACATTGCTGAAAATCTGAATAAATATAAACAAAACTTGGATCTTCTAGTTCCAGACTGAAGGGAGTGTTAAAATGAAATAAAGAGGGACAAATACTACCCATGGTAATTTCACAAATGTAACTGTGTATCAGTGGTGGGTAATATTCAGGTGTGTATTCCAGATTTTATTATTCTACCAGGCACCAAAATTAGCATCTCCTGCCCACGTCTTATGTATGGCTCTATACAGTCTGGATTTAAGCAAGCTGCTGTGAAGGATTCTGGTAGATGTTTGTTCTAAATAAAGTTATACCTTGTTTATTTAAGGCCTTAAGCATACCCCGAGTCCTGACTGACTGCTTCTTACCACTGGTATTTACTATTTATCTGTGTTAGGGAATGTAAATGGTCTGCAGTGCTATTTTATAGCTTTTATATGAATAATGAAGGTTAGAGTGTAATTGAGTTGAACTGTACTTGACCACCATCTGCTAATGCTTTAAAAAGTTTGCTTTTTTGAATTCTAAACTGTGTCTTTTTGCATTTTCACATCTTATATTGCCACTTGGGAACTGCCATGTAGGGCAGGGCAGGAAAGACACTGCCTAGGTCAGATATACATTATACATGCTCTGCCACTTGAGTGTTTGTGTTTTTTTTCTAACTTTGCAATTCCTGACCAAATCACTTAATTACTCGCCTGTTGTTGCTGTTGTTTTTCTCTTAGGTCAGCTTCATCAGTTAAGGAGAGTTTCATTCAAGCTGGGTAATTTACTTAGTGACTATATTTTTTACTCCCAAAAGCTCAGGGCAGGGTGCATTGGTTTCACTTCCTCCATTTTACCCTCACAAAAAACATATGAGGTAAATTAAGCTGAAAGTGTGTGACTGGCCCAAGATCATGCAGCAAGCTTCATGACAGAATGGGAATTTGAACCTGGGTCTCATAGGGAGCACTCATTGGACAAGATCCTGATGCTGGGAAAGACTGAAGGTCTAAGAAGAAGGGGATGGCAAAGGATGAGATGGTTAGACAGTGTTATCAATGCAATGAACATGAAATTAAGCAAACTATGGAGCACGACAGAAGACAGGAGGGCCTGGTGTGATGTGGTCCATGGGGTCGCAAAGAGTTGGACTCGACTGTGCGACTGAAGAACAACAACAACTCCTAGTCCAGTGCTTTATCTCTATGCCAAGTTGGTCTCTGGTAAGAAGCCCCAGATGCTACACATTCAACTAGTTCCAGCTTTCCCTCTATTCCCATTCCATTCCATCCTCTCCTGCTGCCTTCTTAAAGAGAAAAAAGAAAGCAGGGGAAAGGAGGGGGGATTGGACAACTAGAATTACCCTAGAAATAATTCCCAAAGTGGCCCAATCCATGCTCCTCATTGGATTAAAGATGCAAATCTTAGATAAAAGGGTACAGAATTGACTAGATCTTTGGGAGTAATTGAAGCAGGTATCCTTAGAAGTAAGTCCCATCTTCTTCAATGGGGCCTATCCTCAGTTTTCTGTTTTTCTTGCATGTGAGCTTTTAAAGATTTAACGTATTAGAAGGTATTATAGCTCAATAGCATGCATTTCAATGGAAATTACAACAGCTTTTCTCTCTTACTAGCAAACATTTTCCCCCATCTGTATAGTAATTTCTGCAGACTGAGAATGCACTTCATGCATCTGATGAAATAGATTCTAACCACAAAAGGTGGCGGTGTGCTCGCGACAAAGTGTCACGGACATCCTTTAGGATGCTTATGAAAAACTATGAGAAGGCAGCGAATGCGAAGAAAGATTACTACACCGTCTCCATTGCATCTGTGAGCTTGCGCCCAGGCCAATTGTTTAGAATAATTCAGTCTATTAGAACTCTGCCACAGGGCAGACCAAATAGTAGGAAATTGGCTATTGGCTCCGAGGCATTTGTGAGCTATTTCGCAGACAAAATCATATCACTCTGCCATGACCTCACAACCACGAGACAGTAAGGGAACTGGAAGCCCCTTGTCTGTCTTCAGGTCCAATATTGGACCACTTCAGCCGACTCTCCCAAGAGTAAATTGACAGGATCTTGGCATCTGTGAGACCCACTACCTTGCCTTTCCTGGCTAGTGAAGGCCTGCAGGGAGAGCATTTGGGTTCCTCTGGGAGAAATTGTCTCTGTCTACTGGGACTTTCCCAGGGGCTCCAAAGTAGGCAGTAGTCCATACACTGCTTAAAAAACCCAACACTGGACCCTATGGTCCTGACCAATTACCACCCAGTGTCAAATCTACTGTTCTTGGGTAAGGTGGTTGAGAGAGCAGTGGCCAAACAACTCCAAGTTTTCCTGGATGATGCTTCCATCCTCCAGTGATCCAGAACACAGCTGACAGATTTCCGACAGGAGTGTCCTGGTCACCATATATAACACCTATCCTATGGCAGCTGCACCCAATTCATTTCCAGTGCCAATTCTAAGTATTGGTACTTAACTTTAAAGCCTAAATGGCCTGGGACCCTCATACCGTCAGGAACACCTCTCCCAGCATGATTCCCCCCATCTTCTCTGATCTTCATCTCAGCATTTATTGAAGATCCCTGGTCCACAAACTGTCCGCCTTGTGTCAAAAAGGGTGAGGGCCTTCTCAGTAATGGCTCCAGTCCTGTGGAACCAGCTGCCCAAAGAGGTGCATGCCTTACAGGACCTCCATAGGTTCTACAGGGCATGCAAGGCTGCTCTTTTTTGAGCTGCCTTTAGGTGATGGTGATCCACAAGGCAGCTGGTATACTTCAGCTATGTCTTCACCATCCACACATCCTACCCTGCTTGATAGTGGATAGAGTTTAATGGGGATAGATTTTTAAATCACTTTATATTTTAAAGATTATTTATTTTTTTAAATTGTTTTTATTGGGTGTATTTTATATGCTGTTAGCTACCCCAAGCCCCAGTTGGGGGAGAGGGAGCAGGATATAAAATTGACATATTAATGTAAAAGAAGCATTAAAATATATTTTAACATTAATATATCTGTTTGATATTTTTCTAATTAGTCCTAAAATAGAGCAAATAGCAGCATTGTTATTCATTGAAAGGTATTTATCCCATAAACCCTGGGGTGATTTAAAAAAAAACATGCTATGTTTCATTTAAGATATTTCCTAAACATTAAACAAATAATTTTGTGTTGGCTTTAGATTAATTCTTTCATATCTACAGTGTATTATTGCTGCTTTCAACCACTTTCCTCTCCTCATTTCACTCAAGGTTAAATTGTCTGAACTCTAACAAATTGCATTTATTGTGGTTGTACATCTCTGTGGATGCACTAGAGTGGAAAGGTGATTTCCAAATAAATTAATAAAACAAGCAAGGACAGGAGTACATTGTGTGATGTTGAAGGTGAATAATACACATCTATTGAGAGAACAGGGTTTTCCTAACTCAAACATTGGTACCAAGCTATTCTGACTTAAATGATGGCTTTTACTATGGTACTGCCACAGTTATGTAATGTCAGCACCTTGGGAGAATTACATATCCCAGCAATCCTATCAATTGAAGTGCAAATAAAGAGAAAAAGAGAGAGAACACACACTCTCTCTCCCCCCCCTTTGCTACCACAAGAGCCAAAAAATAAAAAGATGAGGGGGGAGGGCTTCCGTATTGTATCAGCCAGCCAAATAGTGGGCAGCATGTCCCAAAGATCAATACTAGAAGATAAAATTTTTGGTGTTCAGCATTAATTCTTGCTTTCCTTTCATCATAATAGTTATATAATAAAATTATACATCAGAAGTGTATAGAAATAAATCGACAAATAATAATTAATAGCAAGTAAAAAATAATTTGGGGTCCGGGGGGGGTAAGAAAAACAAAAGATGTATGAATTATATAATGATATATTTTTGAAACATAGAATTAAGTTTGTGGGAACATTCCCAAGTGGATTATAAAGATAGGACAACTATTAGTTTAAATGTTATTCCTTCCTTTGTTATGATGTTTTGTATAAACTTGCATTATGGGAATTAAAAGCAAAATAAAATATTTTTTTAAAGCCAGCCAAATGGTCAGGTGGAAGGAAGGTGTTCCTCTCCAGTGAATGGGATCTGGAGATTTGCTTTCCCATTTGGAGAAGAATTCAGGGCCAATACTATCATTCTTGTACTGAAGTGGAGCATTATGAGGTGTTATGGCTGTAAATCTCGTTGTGCTCAATAGGACCTACCTAAGAACATAAGAAGTGGTCCATCTAGTCCAGCATCCTGTCTTGCACAGTGGCCAACCAGTTACTATGGAGAACCAATAAAGAGCATGGAAGCCAAGGCCACCCCCTCATGTTGCTTCCTGGCACTGGGATTCAGAGGTCTGCTGTCTCTGGATGGTGAGGTTCTCTTTAGTCATCATGGCTAGTAGCCATAAATAGACCTATCCTCCATGATTCTGTCTAACACCCTTTTGAAGCTGTCTATGACTGTGGCCATCACTACATTCTCTGGCAGAAAATTCCACATTTTAGTCATTCATTGAGTAAAGACTCTTTAGTTTATCCTGAATCTACTGCCCATCAACTTCATCATGTGCCCCTGAGTTCTTGTATTTTGGAAGAGGGAGACAAAGTTCACTTTGTCCACTCTTCCTACCCCATGTATGATTTTATTACCCTCTATCATGTCCACCCACTTAGTTGTCTCTTTTCTAAACTAAAAAGTCCCAGACTCTTCAGCCTTTCTTCATAGGAAAGGTGCTCTAACATCTTAATCATGTTGGTCTCCTCTTCCATACTTTTCCAGCTCTGCAATGTCATTTCTGAGATACGGTCAGGAGTTTTTTGTGAGGTACTTTGCCTTTTGAAAGTCCAAGTACACAATGTCTATTGGGTCACCTACATGTTTGTTCACTTTCTCAAAGAACTCCCAAAGATTGTTGAGGCAGGACTTCCCTTTGCAGAAGCCATGCTGGTTTTCCCTCAGCAGGCTTTGTTCTTCTTCTTCTTCTATGTGTCTAATAATTCTGCCTTTGATTACTTTGAGATAAGTGTGCATAGCACTGGAGGCTATGTTTAACAGAGTCTACTTTTACTACTGAGACTTAACTAGAAGTCTGTTAGTTGTCTGTTGTGAATAGTGCAGTGTTCCACAACCTTCTGTAAGGATGTAAGGGAAATCTGAATGTTACATCTGTCACTTCATTGATTACTAGGTTTGATTCAGCTGATTCAACTGATAGATGGATGTACATTCCCCCCACTGCTCCATATGTCCCTCACAAAGCTGCTCAGTGTAAAATGATGACCATCCCAGATAGAAAGAGGGGTACTGCTTCAGTTAATGGTATAAAAATTAGAGAGGAAACCACATTTCAAAATCTGCCTTGTTCAGTTTGAATATCCCCATTTTGATTTTGTTTTTCCCTTGTGAGAAATGAGGCTTTATTTTCATGCCTGTTTCTCTTTTCTGAAGCAGAATTTGGTTGTTACAATTAATGCATTTGTTTCAGTATTATTTTCTTCATTGATAGCATGTAAATAGTACGAAATGGACTGTTATTGGTATGAAAGAAACAAGGCAACAAAAACAAGGTGAATGTAAACAGGTGACATCACATGAAACATCTCAGCTGATCCCTGGCAGAAACTAAGAGAAGCACATAAAAGTATTTTGAGCATTGCCAAGATGGAGAAAGGATAACTAGAAAAAGAATAGTCTCACTTTCTAGACAGCTGGATATTAAGATAACAAGAATGCCCTGTGAAAGTGCCCTGTAGTTACATGAAGGCAACACCTCTCTGGACTTAGCACCAGCTTTGTTTGGCACTAGCTGAAGCAATAACCTGGGCTTGTTGCTTCTTGAGTTGAAAGTAAATTGCTTCTTGAGTTGAAAGTAAAGCCCTGTAGCTAAAGAGATCAAAACCACCTCTCAGTTATCCTTTGACAAGCAGCCATTCGGCCCACCCTCCAAAACACTTAGCACCAGGAGGAAATTGCAACAATGGCTTATTTTTGAAATAATATATTAGTAACAGAAAGATGTGAAATCAGATATATTAGTGCAGTTTAGACGCTTTCATTCCCAAACTGCCAAATCCCAAACTATATGGTGTGTAAAAGCTGCAGGAACCAACAAAAGAACTGCACGAACCAGCATTTAAAGCCAGCTTAAGACCCATCAGCCTTTCTGATGGGGATATACGAAACAGATTGGCAATTGGTCAAACAGCACAACTGGCTTGCAAAATATTGTATTTCCTGAACTATCATAATGTGCACAATATACAGCCAGGCAGCAGGAGACCGATGACAGCAAAAAAACATGTTCAATCATGCTTGTTTGTGAGCAGGTGTTCAGGGTGAGAAAGGATGCATCATGGAAATGAAAGACATCAAGTACCGTGGAAGATTTCTACTGTTCAGTTATAGCAACATCCATCAATACAGGGGTAGTTAAAACTTTGTCAGCGTTTCCATTTTAATCCCCATTTTGAAGAATTTATTACTTAGCTAGTATTAATCCATATTAAGTAGAAATCTAGTGAGCAGAGTGTTCCAGCAATGGTAGAATGACTGAGAGTGAACTGTTGCAAATTATTGCCCACTATGGATTGGGCTGAGAGGGAAGGTGGCATGGTACAGCCTGACCTCATCAGATTTCAGAAGTTAAGCAGGGTTGGTACTTGGAAGGGAGACCATCAAGGAAGGGTCTGCAGAGGAAGGCAAGGGCAAGCCACCTCTGTTTCTCACTTGCTTTGAAAGCCATTGCTGGAGTCATCAAAAGCCGTTTGTGACTTGATGGCACTTTACACACATATAGATTGGGTCCTTTATTCACTGTCTTTGAGGGGGTGCAGATTTGGCATTGGCAGTTGCTCTATACCTGAGTTATACACAAAAAGAAATATTTTTATTAGTCTCTAATTTCAAGAACCAATTTGAATGGGATATATTATGGATAACAATGCTTGTAAAGATTGAGATTGGGGATAACATCACATATTTTATTATGGGGATAGCCAGTCTAAAGTAAAAGCCTATAATTTCCCTAAATCTTACTTCTAAAAAGCTATAATTTCAAAGTGAAAGCAAAAAATGTATGTATGAAAATAACACTCTCATCTAGGACACCTGTGGCGACGTATTCATTACAACTATATGTGGTGCTGTTCACTGGCTGAGGTAGTTTTAAATGAAAGTGATGGTACAATCCTAAGAACATTTTTTCATTTAGTCATTCTTTTATACCTCACTCTTCTCCCCAGTGGGGACCCAAAGTGGTTTACAACATTATCCCTTCTGTCATTTTATCACATTAATAGGAATAAGTCCCACTGAACAGAACTCAGTAGGATTCTGAGCCAATCCATTTAGGATTGCTCTCTTAGCTAATTCCATAGAGAATAAGTACAGGTATTAGTATTTGTAAAGCAAATAGATCCTCCATGATTAGAACAATGTACTTCTAATTGCTGGAAGCTGATAATAGGGCATGTCTGTCATGCCCTGATTGGAAACTAGATGAATCTTTGATAAGATCCAGGAAGGGACTACTTATTTCTTATCTAATTACTATGTCTGAGACATACAGGCCTAAGGTCATGCTTTGTATCATCTTGCTAGTGTTTAGGCAGTGTAGACTGACCCAGATTAGCCATACACACAGTGGATATCAGCACAGAATTGCCAAATGCCCTTGTGCCACATCAACCATTATGACTGCTCCTTGTCCTTTCAAATTGCATGGAAGTGTATATAACGTTAAATCCTGGTGGTTACTTTTGTGAATCAAGAAGACTAAAACCTGCTTGAACCTTTCATAACTGATGAGATGTCCAGCATTTTGTACACAGCAACTGTACCAGACATGAACAGTTGTGTGAGAAGCAGCTATGGGTAAGCCTTAGTATCAGGAAATAAATTATTTTGAAAACACTATCTCCCCTTTAAAGCCCTATATGGCCTGGGTCCGACCTACCTGAGGGACCGCCTTTCCCCATACATACGCCCAAGAGCACTTCGGTAGGGGACCCGGAACCAGCTGGTAGTTCCGGGCCCCCGAGAGGTAAAGTACGCAGCAACAAGGGCCAAATCTTTTTCAGTGGCGGCCCCTGCCTGGTGGAATGAGCTCCCAGAGGGGATCAGGGCCCTGCGGGACCTTATGCAGTTCCGCAGGGCCTGCAAGACGGAGCTCTTCCACCAGGCTTTTACGTAGGGGCCGCCGCTGCCATCGCTGCCACCACCACTACCAACGGTGGCAATACCATCATAGCTGGAGTGGCCTTGGAAATTTGGCTATAAGAACTACGTGACAATGAGCACAGCGGACGAGCTTGAATTATTTCTCGGACAGTGGTACCCCAATTGGGGGCCGCTGGCAGTTATTGTAAACAACTTAAGTCCATCTGATAAATTGAAGCACTTTATTGTTACTGCTAATTGTAATGTTTGATTATTTTAAAAAGTTTTACTGGTTTTATGTATGGGCTATGCCCCTTTGTAAGCCGCCCTGAGCCCGCTTGCGGGGAGGGCGGGGTAAAAATCTTTAAATAAATAAATAAATAAATAAATAAATCTTTGCTGAGTATTTTATCACATAATATTTGACCAAAGGTTTTTTAAAAGAAAAACGAAAAAACAGATTGTTGAATTGCTCTCTGCAAATGTTGCCCAGTGGAAATCCTTAAGGAGAAAAAGGCCCACTTTAATCATTCCCTGCCCCCCCCCATAATTATTTGTCCATATTTCCCACTTACAAATCCAGCGATGATCTTGTATGTATTTGTGTTTATGTATAAACAGGTACTTCCATTCACTGAATCTGAGATAGATAAATGATCTAAAATGGCCCAGGACTGAAGTATCATAACTCTACCTGTACAAAAGAGATGTTCACCACTTGCCTTGAGAAGGAACCAGGCTGCTTTTCTCCCTTTCTCACAATACAAGAACTCGTGGGCACTCCATGAAATTGCTGAGTGGTCAGGTTAGAACAGATAAAAGGAAGTACTTCTTCACCCAAAGAGTGATTAACACATGGAATTCACTGCCACAGGAGGTGGCGGCGGCTACAAGCATGGACAGCTTCAAGAGGGAATTGGATAAACATATGGAGCAGAGGTCCATCAGTGGCTATTAGCCACAAGGTATAGATAGGAACTCACAGGCTGGGGCAGGTGATGCACGGTATTCTTGGTGCTTGGGGGGGGGCAACAGTGGGAGGGCTTCTAGTGTCCTGGCCTCACTGATGGACCTCCTGATGGCACCTGTGTGACAGAGTGTTGGACTGGATGGGTCATTGGCCTGATCCAACATTGGCTTCTCTTATATTCTTACCTGAGGTACCTGTGGTTCACAAACTGGGTTATGAAACTGAGGTAAAGTGAGGACCCAGTAACACCTCTGGTTATCTGATAATACTGAGCGTCAGTATTTCATATGATCCACCTGTTAAATGCAATAGTATAGACACAGCAAAGGAAACTAGCCATGCCACCTTGGAGGAGGGGCCCTGGATCAGATCTGCTTGGCATTCAGAAGCTCCCAGTTTTAATCCCTGGCATCTCCAGTAAGGCCCTCCCCCAAATCTGCAGCAATTTCCCAAGCTGGAGCTGGCAACCCAAGGTTGCTTCCACTTTATGGAACAGCCTCCCCAAGGATGCAAGAGGAGTGTCATCCTTGAAAACTTTCAAAAGGCATTGTAAGGCTGTTTTATTCACCAGAGTTTTTAGTGGAGTGTGGCTTGCAAGCAGGTTATTTTATTGTATCATGTGGATTAGATTTTAGTAGGTTTTATTAGGTTGGGTGGAAATTGGGAATTTATTTTTGTTTTACATTTTACTTCATGAATCGTAATGTGCCTTAAGCCATTTAGAAAGGTGGGATATAAACATTCTCATAAAACAGACTATGAAATGGCAACTGTCCTGTTCCTGCCCAGTTCCCATCCATTTCATAGGAGCACTTCCTGGTGGATTATGCCTGTAGGTGTGCTGAGTTTAATGCTGAACTGGTAAAAATCATCATCATTTCCTTCTGTCATGCCTGAAAGAATTATGCCAGAGGAAGAGAGGAGCCTCTGGTTTTCATGGAGAACAATGCCTTTGATGCACATCAAGATCAAAAGAGCAGCATAGGCAAGGCAACCCACCTTTGACAACAGTGGGGATCTCTGTGAATAGTTTGAACTGAAACTTGCTATCCTAAATTCCACCTTTATCAACTTTATGTTTCTGCTTCATCTTCAGAGTAATATGAAAAGAAGAGAAGAATACTGCACACGACATGTAATGCCCAAAATGCAGCAATATGGCAAGGGGCAGCTTGCCATTTATGGCTGCTTAAAGCTGTTGTTAAGACAACATTCTGTTTGTTATAATGCAGTAGAATGATGTCTATTTGTTGCTGGACATCTGTAAAAAAAATTGTTTAAATCCTCAGTAAAATTCCATTTAGCTTTTGGTTCTGTTGCCTACTTGCTCTTCAAAAATGTATATGTTTCTTCTTCCACATGTTAAAAGGGTAAAATAGGGATTACCAAGGGGGGGGGAATTAGTTGATTTCAGGTACTTTCTACACTTTACAAAATATGAATGAAGAGAGACTCATCGTGCCACAAATTATGTCCAGTGCTTTGCCAACTAATAGACATTCTGCCAACAGAATGGGGGTGGTGGTGGTTGCAGTTTGAAATTCTTAGAAGGGGAAAAGTGTAAATGAGCTGGCTCCTATATGAAATTGGCTGACAATTGTTAGAGACAAACCAGTGCCATTCAGTACATGGAAAGTCCTTGGGCTGAATTTACTGTTGGCATGGAAAACTGTACATAATTTACTTCCACTGTACATCCTAATTCCAGCAGGGAATATATTCCTCTGTGCTTTGTTTAGTAATATGATAAAACATAATTGTTGTTTGAAACTAATATTCAGGTACATCCATCCTCATGTAGACTGAACTATGATTTGAATACATAATGAACAATTCACAGGACTGAAATGCAGAGACTAAACAGTATTCTTATAGTAGTTATATATCTACAAGGAGAGGTTTCTCTTTTTTCCCACTGTTATGTGTGAAGAAAGCATGAGGCAGAGACTATATACACGCAATGACCACATCTGATCTAGGCAAGCCACCAAGTTCCTTGAGTTCAGCCACCATTAGTATCCCTCCACATTCCTGTATGGCTGATGCAGCAGAAGCATTGCAAATGGCCCAAACCACAGTATTATGGTGGTCTGGATTTATCCTGTGTCAAATAGAGTTGCCATCCCTGCCCTGCCCTGGGTAGTCCAGGAAAGCCCTATGTCATCAAATCTTGGAAGCTAAGCAGGGTCAACTCTGTCAAGCACTTGGATGGAAGACCTCCTTGGCAGGGGCAGGCTTTATTCAGCCACGTTTCTGAATATCCTCCAGGCCTCCAGTAGGGGTCAGTCACCCGATGTCGCCATGACTTCCAGTTGCACACACACTCACACATGCATATATAAAAAATACCAAAAAATACACACACACGCACACACAAAGAAATAGAGTTGCTATCCCCATGGCAAGTTTCTCATACTCACTACTCGTATCATTTATCTTGCCACAGTAAATTCTGCCCCTGTTGATGTAACAAGTAGATCTAATGCTCTCAGTGGAAGCCAACAACATTTGTGAGCAACTTCTTAAATGAAAGAAGCTGAACCAATATGGCTAATTACATGCTTCTTTTATTATTTATTTGTTTATTTATTTATATCCCATCCTCCTCGCTGGAACAGGCTCAGGGCGGCTTACATAAAATGCAGTAGCTAAAAGCTTAAAAACACAACATAAGGTGCTAGTGAATAATTTAAATAGGGATAGCGAAAGCAGGGTAACATCAACATACTAATAAATGTAGTCGGTATTAAAGTTGGCGAATTGGGGAATTGTTGGTAGCTTTCAGTGAAATCTCACCAAAAATTTCAGAACACAATTGAGACTTACTACCATAACCTTTACCTTTGCTATAACAATTAAATAAATAATAACTATAAGACTTTAGCAGGTTAGTACTTTTTGTGAATTCTGGCAGCAAAGATTGATATTAATAGGAGCAGCATTAGCATTGCGCAAACACTCAAAACCCACTAGATAAGAGAAGGAAACTGTAATAGTGTCAAAGGAAATACTGTAATACTGCACATAACTGGATTGTAGAAATAAGTGTCATAAAATGTAGCAGTGTCCCAGTAAACATTACTGCTTGAAAGGCAAAATGTTTTGACATAAGTACTTTTAGATTTTTGGTTATTTTAATGATTTCTTAAAAATCTGTGATTGATTGGAATAGTCTTTGACTATATGAAATACCCACAATGGCCTCTGAGAAGGCATTCATTTCTCTTCCTTATGAGAGCCAGTTTGGTGTAGTGGTTAAGTGCACAGATTCTAATCTGGGAGAACCGGGTTTGATTTCCCACTCCTCCACTTGCACCTGCTGGATGACCTTGGGCAAGTCATAGTTCTGCTAAGAGCTGTCCTTGAAAAAGAGCAGTTTCTGTCAGAGCTCTCTCAACCCCACCTACCTCACAGGGTGTCTGTTGTGGGGAGGGGAAAGGAAAGGAGTTTGTAAGCCTCTCTGAGACTCCTTTGGTAGTGAAGGGCAGGGTATAAATCCAATCTCTTCTTCTTCTTCAAGATACATCAGCTGCTTCTATTATTTTGGGGGGTTAAAACCCCCAATGCATCCTTTTGTTTCCTTTTTTTAGATTTCAGATTTTTCTGCAAACCTGGAGTTTTTTCAGGTTTGTGCAAAGAACTGCCCTGTATGGTCATGGCTCCAGTCTCTGGGTTTAAGTATCCACAGATTTGACCATTGAGAATTAGATATATTGATGCAGAAAATAAAAGAAGTGATGTCTTCCCTGCCTTGCTTCCATCAACTGACTGATGCTTGCATGGATGGACAGATTCTTGATATGATAGAGTCACATCAGGCATTTGTTTTAGCAGGGGGAGGATTCTGAGTAATATATATTATGCTACTTTTGGCAGCAGCTTCACATTCTCCATAGCACCTACTTTTGCTTTAATCTCTTCTGCTAAACATACTTGTTTCCATCTTCATTGCACTGACTGAATAGTTCGCTCTTCTTTTTAGGTTAACATTGTGCTCAGTTTGTGTAACATTGCATCTTGTATTTTATTTGTAAATCAGATATGTATGAGGCGGAATTTAACTTAAATGCTGCTGCTTCACCTTTCCTTAGGGACAAAACCATTGTAACAATCCACACACTGCTGAATAGCATAGTAATGCAAGGGAGGACTGTAGATTCCAGGAAGCATAAGGAAGAGAAAAGTAATTAAATGCAGCTGTAATATAGATAATGCAATATAATGGTCAGAACTCTCATCTGTCATTTTTTTTTAATAAACAGAGGGAAATCAATTTTTCATACCTGTTCCTGAATATAGTTACCAGCTCAACCACTGCAGTCCAACTTATCAGTTAGGGTAGGGTTCGTGTATCTCAGCTATATGTTTATTTTATTTGTATTGAATTTCTATTCTGCCTTGCATCCATCACAGGCTTATGGATTCCCAAGTGTTCTTCCACCTAGGAAGTGACCAGCCTCCAACTTGCTCATCTTATATGAAAGAAGTGGGTATCATTCAACACTTGCAATTACACTGCAGTTCAGAGCCATTGTGGTGTAGAGGCTAGATTGTCAGACTAGGGTTTGGGACAGTCCAGGTCTGAACCCCCACTCTGCCATGGAAGCTTTCTGGGTGGCCTGGGACCAGTCATATACTCTAAACTTAACCTACATCACAGGTTACAGTGAAGATAAAATGGAGGTAGGGAGAAAGATGGAAGCCACTTTTGGACAATACTGGGAGTAAGCTGGTGTATAAATGCAGTCAATAAAATAAAATACATCATAACATAATTACTGCCTAAATGTTACCTTAGGATGTTACAGAATAACAATATAGTCATTTTGATGGGCTATGTTGGGGCAGAGGGTGGGTGTTAGGGTTACATAGGGTTTGTTTGTTGTTATACTTAGAATCTTCTGTGGGAGAACAATAAAAAATCTTAATGGGGAAAAACCCTAACATTTCAGCATCAGACAGAAAATCAAATTATGAAGGGCATGTTGTGGTGCTATGCAACTGACAATATATTTGTCAATTATGAACTCTTCCTCCATGCTTAAATAAAAGTCACAATTAAGGAGGAAAAATATAATATGTTTTAAAGCAGGGATCAGCTGTAGAGGCAAATTGACTTCGTGAGATACCAAAATGGAAGTCAGGTTTGTTGAATTTGCAAAACAGGAATATCCACATACAACCTTAATAGAGATAATTAGAAAAAAGACTTTATGTTTAACAATCCAGAGGGCAGGGTATTATTTTTAATAAAATTGAACTAAATTGGTTATTAGTTGGACATATCATTTCCATGGAGATTTATTTTCATCCATCTAATCAGAGCTATCAGAGATATCAGTATAGGGCCAGTGTAGAGAATAGTGAGAGTGCTGGACTTGTGTTCCATCTCCTGCTTAGTCATGGAACTCCAGAGATGATCTTGGACCTGCTGCTATTTCTGCACCTATGTTATCACGGAAAAGGGAACCCTGTGTACCCCCACCCTAAGTTCTTCAAAGGAAGATAATTTCTCATTCACATCACCTCAACTTCTTGATCATAGATATTGTGATATTCTTCACTTAGAACTGGGCCTGGATACAGGAAACAAAAAGCAGAATCAGAAACAGATAAATAGAACCGGGGCTGTGATCAGACACAAAATTAGATCCAACATAGGGATGATGCCGGGAGGATTTAAATGGAGCAATCAGACAGCAACATCTGGGAAGTGTCCCGCAGCCTTCGGCAACCCGTTCTGTTCTGCCGCAGAAGCAGAGTTAAAAGACACTGGAGAAAATTCAGTAGTAAAAAGGTTGTGACAGGCCATGGATGGACTTTCCCCTGTCTGATTGCTCCAGTGCGCTCTCATGCCATCAGGATGGTCTGATCAGGCCATCCCAACTCTGTGCTGTTGTTTTCCCCCCTTCCCAGTATGCACATCATTGCAAACTCCATAGCGAGCCCTCAGTGTGGAGGCGTGATTCATTGATTCCTTGTTTAAGTGCATGGGAAACAAACGGCAAAAAAACCCGACTCACCCACAGTTGTGTCTGATTACACACTGACGGGCTGCACCCGCAAATTCTTCTTCTTCTTTTAATTTTTATTTATTTTATTGCTACAAAACTATACAGGGGAAGAAAGTGCATGGAAATACGAAGTCTAACATGTGGGACTATAAGAATAAAGCAAGGATCATATTACCACCAAACAAATTTATTTACCTTCCTACAATATAACAATAAAAGAATAAAAGAATGATACTGAATGCCTTCTTACCATAGCAAAGCTAACTTAAGCCCTTTTAACCAAATGTTGGGTACATTATAGCCTATTATTTTTATATAACAAGTGAACTTTCAGAAATGCAAAAATTTACTATTATTTTCTGTGTTTATTTTTTCATATTTCAGCTTAACTTTGAGAGTTTTGGGAGCTGCCTTTCCTTTTTCAGAATCAGAACTTTCTGGAGAACTACCAGAATTGCTTAAATTGTCATCAGACTCATGATCACTTTTGTCTTCTACATGTATATTGTCCTCTGCTTTTCCTTTGTCTTTGGTCGCTCCTTGTTGCTGTTCAAAGAAGATCTTTGCTTTCTGGTCAGAATCAATTTTCATCTTTTTATCATAGTGGTTGAATATAAGTCCTTCTGAAAATGTCCATCTGAAAGGAATGGAATGATTGCGCAGGAAAGAAGTTAATTTTTTTCCCTCCAGGTATGACAGTACAATATTTCAATCAGACAAATAAGAAAGCCTGGAATAAAATGTTATTCAAGACTTTTTTATTTATTTTAAAAAGTGATACTTGTATACCTGTAGAGCTCAACATTTGCATGTGGTGTTGCTTATACTACAGGATGCTCTGTCTTCTTGGTGCTTGGGGGGGCCAACAGTGGGAGGACTTCTAACGTCCTGGCCCCACTGGTGGACCTCCTGATGGCACCTGGTATTTTTGGCCACTGTGTGACAGAGTGTTGGACTAGATGGGCTTTTGGCCTGATCCAACATTGGCGTCTCTTATGTTCTTATATACTGGAGGCTTCTTTTTAATCCTGAAGAATATTTTAGATGCACAACCTCAACTCCTGTGTTGCATGCAGAGTTTGCTTGTAGTATATACAATCTGTGCATGCCTTGGACAAGGCTAGAAAATGGAGCAGAACTAACAATTCAATCAGGATTGCTTAGGATTGCCCAGTAGTTCTGTTATTTAAGTGGAAATAGAAGTTAAAATGCCTTATTGTGTGTGTGTGTATATATAAAAACAATTCAGTTCTGCAAACGAGTCCACTCATCTTCAGTTTAACAATTCAGCTTCCACCTTCTTCAGTGTATCAAAATTTGTCACCATGGCTCCTAGCACTGTTTAAAAACCAGCCATTACTGAAGAAGGAAGCAGCTGAAACATTTGAGGGAAGAATTTTAAACCTCTCCATTTTGTCCTCCACTTACATACATATATAAAATGTCAGTGTGGGGGGAAAGTATTTATTTATTTATTTCATTGTATTTATACCCCACTCTCCCTGTGAACAGGCTCAGTACAAAGTACTGAGTACTTTGTTAAAAGTAAAAAGTACAAAGTAAAAGTACAAAGTCCTTCTCTTTAGGTGGTTGAGTGTCTGAAACTATAGGATGGCTGTGAAGAAAACTGTGATTCTAGGAGCAAGCTTGAATAAAACAAATAGATAAATTTAGCCACAGGATCCACATTAGGTGACAATAAACAAACTGAGTATGAAGACAATGTAATGAGTATGGAGACAGTAAGAGAGGAAAAGTTCTTCAAAGACAAGCTGTGACTGTTGAAGCAGGTTGCAATGTGACAGATCTGCATATGTGTAAACAAAAATAGCTGAAATAAGAGAAACAAGAAGGCAAGGCACATGCTCAAGAAGGAATTATTTGATTTTGGTTCCAGAAATTTAGACCTATCCCTTTATGTCTAGCAGTGAATTGCAGAGATGGAAAAGGAAGAGACACAAAACCTTTCCACCAAATGGACTAACATAGCTGGAGAAAGTGGCACAGCTGTAACCACTTTTACTTTCAGGCAGAAATAATGTTACCAGGTGTGGTCAGAGAGACACGCGTACCCCATACATGCATTGAGTGCACAGGGCAGTGGCCTACTTTCCAATTCATTCAACTTCACACACTGAGTATAAAGGAACTACTTGCTTTGGTTTTACACAATTAATATAAATACAATATTAAAATATCATGTTAAAATCCAATATAAAATAAAGTGCTAGGGTTTATAACATCAGCCATATTGGTCAGCTCAGATGTCATGAGAAAATGCTTCAGATGTCATAATCATAAGAGGGATTGGCTCGGGAAGTAGTAGAAGGTCCAGTGGGTCAGGGCTCTTCAACATGACATGTCAGTTGCTGTTTTTAATAACAGTGATGGTTGTGGTGGTGATAGTGGTGGTGGTGGCTCCAAAAGCCTGGCATGAGAGCTCCATTTTACAGGCCCTGCAGAACTGTAAAAGGTCCTGCAGGGCCCTGATCTCCTCTGGGAGCTCATTTCACCAAGAGCCACCACCAAGAAAGCCCTGGCCCTGGTCGTCATCAGCCTGGCCTCCTTAATACCTGGGAGGACCAGTCGGTTCTGGATCCCTGAATGCAGCACTCTCTGGGGTATGTATGGGGAAAGGCAGTCCTTCAGGTAGGTAGGTTCCTGGCCACAAAGGGCTTTAAAGGTAAGAACCAGCACCTTGAAGTGGATCTGGTCTGCTATAGGCAGCCAGTGCAATGCCTGTAGCACGGGCTGGATATGCACCAGCTGCAGCTTCTGGATTTGTGAAAAGAGCAGCCTCATATAGAGGGCATTACAGTAATCCAGTCTCGAGGTGACCATCGCATGGATCACTGTTGTCAGGTTGCTGCATTCGAGGAAGGGAACCAACTGCCTTATCAGCCGGAGATGGTAAAAGGCCGACTTGGCAGTGGCTGCTACCTAGGCCTCCATTGTTAAAAAGGCATCCAGGAGCACTTCCAGACTCCTAACCTGTGATGCTGGTACCAGTGGCACCCCATCAAAGGTCGGAAGTGGGATCCCTACCCTCGGACAACTGCAGCTCAGGCACAGGACCTCCGTCTTTGTTGGATTCAATTTCAGCTGGCTTGGTCTAAGTCAACCAGCCATGGCTTGTAATGCCTGGTCAAGATCTTCCAGTTAGGAGTCAGACTGGCTGTCCAACAGCAGACAGAGCTGGTGTCATCCGCATACTGGTGACAACCCAGCCCATGCCTCCGGGCAATCTGGGCAAGAGAGTGCATATAGATGTTAAAAAGCATCGGGGACAGCACCGCCCCTTGAGGCACTCCAAATTTCAATGGGTGCCTTCGGGATAGCTGGTCCCACAGTGCACTCTTTGTCCCTGGTCTTGAAGAAAGGAGACAAGCCACTGCAAGGCTAGTCCCTGAACTCCAATATCGGCAAGGCAGCAGATCAGTAACTGGTGGTCGACTGTGTTGAATGCAGCTGACAGATATAACAACAACAGTACTGCCATTCCACCCCGATACAGGTGCCTCCAGAGGTCATCTCTGAGGGCTACCAGAGCTGTCTCCGTTACATGACCTGGGAGAAAACCGGACTGGTATGGATCTAAAATGGAAGCATCATCCAAAAAGCCATGTAACTGAATTGCCATTGCCCTCTCAATTATCTTGTTCAGATAGGGGAAGTTGGAAACCAGTCAATAGTTGGCCAATTCGGTTGGATCCAGTGTAGTAGAGATGAGGCTATATAGATTTTTCTCTGTTTTTCGCTTTTTCATATCCCTCAGGTTTTTATAGGTTTTTATAGGTTTATTAGGGATCCAATGTATCATTTGAATATAATGAAGGCCTAGTATATAGAAAGCCTCTCTTCTTTGTGGGTCAAGGGGGATTTTTCCTAGTTGCTGTCAACAGACAAGACACAGAAGACACAGGAGACATTCTTCTAGCACAAAAGTAGATATCAGGTTCATGGTTCTAATTGTTTACTGCTATAACTGCATAGTGTCTCCAACTGTAGCAGGAAGGTTGCGGCGAAGCAAAAAGACTTTATCTGCAAAATGGCTCGCAAAAGCCTCACAGCCATTATCCAATTCCCTATGGTTTAGCCAGTCTTGTGACAGGGCAATAATAGAACAAATCATTCTAAATAATTGGGCTGGGAGAGAGCTAGCGGCTGCAATCGTAGCTACATAATACTGCTTTTTTGCAGCTTTGACTGCCATCTCATAGGAGCTCATAAACGTCCTATAAGATGCTCTTGTGGGTTAATCACGTGCACGCTGCCGCCACCTCTCTAACCGTCTCAGCCCCTATTTCATTAGCCGCAGCTCCTGGGTAAGCCATGGAGCGAGCCTAAACCGGGGGCACAGAGGGCGCCAGGGAGTAATCTCATCAATGGCTGCTGAGAGTCAGTCATGCCAATCCTCTACAAGCTCATCCGGGTCTCCAGGGGACTTTGGATCCCAAAGAGCCATCTGAAGCCTCATTGGGTCCATTAGGCTCCACGGGTGAACCCAAATTGGCTCACCGCCCAAACAGGGTCAGAGTGGAATATTTAAACGAGCCTTCAAGGCAAAGTGGTCCTGCCATGGCACTGCCAAGGCAGTGATCTGGTCCACTGTCACCCCCACCACGAAGATCAGATTGAGCATGTGCCCAGCCCAGTGAGTGGGGGCTGTTACAAGTTGGGAGAGTCCTAGGGCCGCCATGGATGACACTGGGTCCACTGCCTGCATAGAGGTTGCATCAGCAGCATGGACATTGAAATCACCCAGGACTATTAGCCTAGGTGCTCCAAGGACCAGCCTGATACAGCCTCTACCAGGGATGGTAGGCTATTGTCCAGTGCATTAGGTGATCGGTACACCAGCCAAATCACCACACTCTCCTCGGCTTCCCATACTAGGCCAGCACACTCAATGCCCATGATCCCCGGAGACGGGAGCGCCCTAAAGAAGTAAGCTCCCAGATGAATAAAGCCACTTCTCCCACCTGCCCCCTAGTCTGCAATTGGTGAAGGACTGAGAATCCAGGCAGAGCTGATTGGGAGAGAGATACTGTCTCCCCCTCTCTCACCCAGGTCTTGGTCACGCACACCAGGTCTACATTCTGTTCCAGCAGAAAATCCCATAGGACCATGGTCTTATTATTTATAGACCTGGCATTACACAACACCAATGTTGGAGGGGGGGGTCAGTCATTTTAGCTCCACTGCCAACTACCTTTGGGAGCCAAATAATGTATGAATTCACACATATTGCAACATCATCCACTCAAAAATGGGAGGCAAGGAATCAAAGAGGTAGATCAAGAGGGTCTGGAGCAAGTGATGCTCTCTATTCTTGATGCTTGGGGGGGGGCAACAGTGGGAGGGCGTCTAGTGTTCTGGCCCCACTGATGGACATCCTGATGGCACCTGGTACTTTTGGCCACTGTGTAACAGAGTGTTGGACTGGATGGGCCATTGGCCAGATCCAACATTGGCTTCTCTTATGTTCTTATGGTATGTTCTTAAAGAACAGCTGGCTATAGCTACTGATCAATGCAAGCTCCAGGCAAAATCCATCTCTAAATGCTGTCCAGACATCCAGACAATAAAATAATAAAAGTAATCCAAAGGAAGGGAAGTAAGGCAGCACATGATGTATGTCAAGAATGGGACTTTTCTACTCACTGGGCAATAGTATAGTAGTCTAAGGCTGGTGAAATCACAATTTGGTGACATTTTGGCTCCAGTTAGAGTCACAGCATTGAGTTAAAACAAAGTACTCTTTCTTTCCAAGCTGAGAAATAGGACAGGGGGCAAGATAACCCCACACGTAAGCCATTTTGTTTGCTGGAGGGGAAGAAGGTGACTCAAGTTTCTGAAAATATTTTCTGAAAGGAAGAGGTGAGTTGCCTAGGCTGTTAGGAAGTGTGGCTGTAGGCAATCCTGGTTACGTCACTGGACTTGGTTGTGTACAGGAATTCCAGGAGTCCAGATAAGATCCATCTGAATCATGTATCTTTTGATAGGTGTTAATGTAGGTGCAGTTCAATGCTAAGTCACTCTGGACCTGCTATCTCAGTAAGTGTGATGAGATCATGCATGGTCCTACTGCCCCACCTTACTCTCAGTCTTTTGAAGCACTTAAGAGCCAGAAACATTGTTTATTGGCCTTGTGACTAGTAGGCAGAAGCTGATCCCAGACTGAAATGGAAAGTGAGACAAATACGGGCAAATATGGAGCCTTGATGGCAACCCTAAATATGACAAGTGGTTCAAAGCCTGATTACTCTTACTCAAATGGGTTTGCTGCAGCAGCTAAAACTGATCTCATGGCCCAGAGACTGTTTCACAATTCTTCTGAATATAAATGAATTAGATGAGGAAAATTACTCAATTCTGTTCCAGAAAGTTTTAATGCTGAAATTCCTAAGTGGATTGTTGAATTTCTAAGCATTCACAAAGAACCCTGATGTAGTGATGGAAGAAGGGCCCCCTTGGAGATCTTCAGCTATTTTCAGACGAATCCTGGTCCCCGGATCCAGAGACCTTGTGTGATGAAAAGGATAGAAGTCCACATAATTTCCAGTGTTATCCATGCTTGTTCTTTTGATACTGTTTTATCTAGATTACTGAGCAGGATTGTTTCCCCCCCACACTGTTTTCTTTATATATTATTCTACCAGCATCTTCATGGGACCCCAGCTTCAATTTTGGTTCTTCTATTTCACTTCTTATCCCCCCTTTCTTGTGTCAGCTATTGTTCTGTGCAGTTCTGTTGGCATCCTCATCATCATCACCATGCTTTCATTATGAGAGGGTTTTTTATAGTTCATATACTGTTTGATTTCTAGCCACAAGCAAAGTATGGTATATTGTATTTGCTCAGTGAATTGTGAATTGTTTTTGTTGTTAGCCATTGAGTCGTGTTAGACTCTTGGCAGTTCTATGAAGCAAAACAAAACCTAGATTTAGAAGCTCAACAGTGGCAGGAAAGAAGAAAGTATTTTCCTTTGTGAATGGAAGTTCACCACTGGATATAACCCAGTAGTGTTACCAAATCAGGACCTTGCACTCCTTCACATATTTTTGTTTTCTAAATATAAATAAATAAATAAACACCACTTTACAAAGAGTAGAAAAAATAACTGAAAGCTGGAATGACTTTAGTGTGGGCAAGAATGTTTATGAACCTCTCATTTCAAATCACAGATAATAATTTTATTTTGCTTTCTTTAGATTATACTGTCTTCCACCATTTAACTCCTAATTCAGACTGTCCCAGTTCTACTATGCATGGATCAGAAGTAGTACTATTTATTACTATTTGGGATCCCTACTTGATCATTCTAATGGGATAATTTAGTCTTTTTACCAAATCTTGTTTTCATATGTTATAGAACAAAGTTTGAGTCCAGTGGCACTTTTAAGACCAACAAAGTTTAATTCTGGGTATAAACTTTTGTGTACGTGTACACTGCATCAGATACCTGTACATGAAAGTTTATACCCAGAATTAAACTTTGTTGGTCTTGAAGGTGCCAATGTACTCAAACTTTGTTCTATTGCTTAAGACCAACATGGCTACCCACCTGAATCTATTTTCATATGTTATGCACTTGTCTTCATATTGCTTGACAATCTATTGAAGGCAGTAAGCTTTGAGGGGTGTAACTCTGCCTAGGACTGTACTGTCAATTATCAGACCTGAACTCCAAAACTTTAATCCACTCACAGTTTGCATTCACTCACTTTAATCCACTCACAGTCTGCTCAGTGCTGGTTTATCCAGTTTTCTATTCATTTCTTTATTGAGTTTTGAAATTTAAAGAAGAAACTTCTTCCTACATGAATATTTTCATTTCTCTCAGTAGATCTTCTAAAAAAATCAAATACTCTTCATAATCTCAGAGATACTCCATTTTCACCTGTGCTACTAAAGTGCTAAAATATTTGCAGTTGCAAGCTGTGCTTAATCACTTAATCTGTGTTATTTATTCAAGGATGGTGTTTTTTTATCCCTTGTTTGTTAATCTTCTGCATTGTATGTCTATTGTGCAAAACTTCCTTAAACCCCTTTTGAAATCTGTGCTGCTTATTACTGTCTGTGTTCTTTGTTATCATCTTCAGAATAGTTTAATAACAGCAATAATACCTTGTAGGTCCACTGAGTGTTTAATCTGATGGACTTTCCAAACGCTTTGAGCACATGTGGCTCCATGATCCTCATTTTATAAATGCAGAAAATAAATTGGTACTCTTAGAGATCTTGTTAGAGATCTGTGTGAAAAAGATATCTGACATCCTTCTTAGCAGTAGACTCTAGGTTTCTTGACCCTAGTTCCTCTTTTTCTTTTCATAGGTGGATTGTCAGGTATACAGATGGGGATTGGGAAATTTATTCACAGTGAAATGTGCTTCTGAATGGACAGTCTGTTGGGGCGCACAAACTCAATATCCCTTTTGAACTTATATGTTTAATCAGGTATTTTGTCAGTCTTGAACTATATACTGACTGACTAATTCAGACTACTGAGTGACTGAAGAGTTCAACTGAACCACCCTACCAGCATTGGTATTTGGAGCCAAAAACAATTCAGCCTCATAAGTGGAATGGGAAAAAACTCATTGTGACCCAGAGAGCAGTGGAATGGCAAACATGTAAAGTATTGTGTTAAGATCTTATACCAAAAGAAGAAATTCAAAATATGCAATGACAAATACGGGATGAGTGATCATGTACCTTATAATCATAGACAGTTGATCCCACACTAGTGACTGGCTCTTCAGAGACAGACCTAGGCAGACCTAATGAAACTTGCAGTGTTGACACAATGACTCAACTTTTGGCCAGATGGAAGGAATGGGCTAGGCACAGGACAGCACAGTATGATACTAATTTGTCCCACCATGCCCAAAATAATGTTGCACACAAAAAGTGGTTTCAAACAGGATTTATTTATTAAACTGATCTGAGCCTTATTAATACCCAACCCTTGGTGTGGGCACTCTACCAACTGGGCTGCCAAAGGTACGTAAGGGTTAATGGGCAATGCCATTCTGGTTCCAAGTGCAAGGCAGCCTTAATAGGCCAAGTACTTTTCCTGGCCTGCATACCAAGGTATGCTCAGAGAAGATCAAGCAGGAAGTGACCTTACAGGGGAGGAGCAAGCTTATAAGGTTTGCTTACTCCTCATCCTTGATTGGTGGGGGGTGCAATCTCCTAGCATCCCTTCCCAAAAAAAGGTCAGCATCTTCCTTACTGGAAATGTGAGAGGAGCAATTCCCAAATCACTAGGAATGGCAGCTGAACTTGTGTTCATGGACGGATGGATGAGGACAAGACAAATACTTTGGTAATCTCTTATTGGCCTTTTATGTTTTTTTAATTGCTCTGGAGGTGTTCCCGTTGCAGGATTGTGGACATTTGGCTCAGGCCTGTTTACTGAAATGTGCAAGGAAGTCTCTAATAATAATTAATGTTTATATGCCACCATGTGCTACAAAAGAAACCCTGACTTTGCACTGGGAAGAGCTTATGCAGTACCTAGAGATGCTTGAACTGAAATATCCTGTTTTTAATATTGTGATGGCTGGTGAATTCAATGCAAGAATGGGTCAGTTTGGTTTTGAGCTTGCTGGGAGATTAGGTCTTGACCAGTGTTCCCTCTAAGATGAGTTAGTGTGAGCTAGCTCACAGTTTTTTAGGCTCCAGTTTACAGATTTTTGTCTTAGCTCAGGAAGGATGGCTCCAGAGCAAATTAATTTATGCTGCAGCCAAATGGCTCACTCACAACTTTAATGCCAGTAGCTCACAAAATAGAATTTTTGCTCACAAGACTCCACAGCTTAGAGGGAACATTGGTTTGCCCAACTGTTTTTCTAATCTGAGACATTCAAAGGATCTGCAAATTAATGAAGCAGGGATTTGCTTAGCCCAACTCTGCTTGAGGTTCAATCTGGATATTTTGAATGGCTTACCTCCCCACAACCTGCCGGGAGAATTTACCTTTGTTTCGTCCCAGGGTTGCAGTGTCGTGGACTATATGCTGACTTCCCCATCCATGGGGGATGATGTTAAAGTGTTTTCTATATTGAGGCATGTGGAAAGTGACCATTTTCCATTGGTTTTAGAATTAAATTTCCCTTCTTCCTTTTGTGGGTGGGATCACTTGAAAGACGATTATGGGAGGGTGTTAAACAGGATGCCCAGAATATATTGGTCTAATAAGGTAGCTCAAATGGCAGCAGGCATCATGGACACTCATTTTTTAGACAAGTTTATATTAATATCAAGGAACTTGAACAAGACAACAGAGTGTCAGGAGCAGGTCTTTATATTGGACTTTTACACATGAATAAAGTTGATATTAAAAGGACTGCTTGAAACGCTGACCAAGGACTCTGAGCTATAAGGGGTCAAGGAAAGGCTAATGGAGACAGAAAAACAGCTGAAGTATTAACCAGCTAAGGCAAACATCACTCAGGAAAGAGGCCCCTAGTTATCTGTATGTTAAGCTT
>NW_015168065.1:94009-99622 GCF_001447785.1 Gekko japonicus
AAGTCCAAAATCATTGCTTTTGGAAAAAACTAGAAACCTGTTAAGTGGAATATTAGAGGACAAGTGATTGAACAGGTCAAAAGTTTTAGATATCTAGGCGTCTATTTCCACTACAGAGCTGGATGGGATACTCATATTAAAGAAGTGTTAAAATCTGTGAACAGTAACATTCTCACGATCTCCTGCTTTTTTTATACTAAGGGGAATCAATATATTACTGCAGCTCTTCAAGTGTTTAATTACAAAATTAGTGCCAAATTGCTCTATGGCATTCCAAATGTGTGCCCTATGCAGCTATTTGTTTGGAGACAAATCAAAGGCGCCTAAAGACCAAAGCTTGGATCACAGCAATTAAATTTTGGCTCCATTTACATTTCATATGTAATTCCAATAGCCTAATTGCTCACATGCTACCTGAACCACAATCTTCTGAGTGGATATCCTACATAGGGGGGGAAAATTCTGTAATTGGGTTCAGTTTGGACAACCTTGAGTACCTTTCCGAGAGGTGTGTTTTTGCTTTAATCAAGCAAAGACTTATTGATATTGAGATGCAAGAACTTAGAAGTCTTGCCTCTGGTAGATGTTCCCCTTTGTGGTGGGGGATGTCCACTAATGGTGTTTTGGATGAGTACTTCTCCAGCTTGACTATTTCTGAGCATCGGAGGGCATTTATGTTAGCTCGTTTTAATGTTCTTCCCTCTGTGATATTGTACAGGAGGTTTAAAAAAATGCCATACTCCTCTAGGCTTTGTTCTTGCCGTCTGAGGGAGATAGAAATTACTGAACATGTTCTCCTGCACTGTATATTTTACTGTGATATTCGTGCCATATATCTAGGACCTCTGCTACAAATTCACAAGGGTCAATCTGATGTTTACAAGACGGGTTTTTTTACTATCTTCCCATAACTCTGAGATCACTGATTTTGTGGCTAAATTTCTATGTTGTGCCACTAAGAGGAGAGAAATGTTTCAACTCCAGCAATGAAGGTTGTACCCTTTATCCTTTGATGATCTATGTTTTGTTGTGATGCCAATAAAGGTAGCTACCAATAAAGGTAGCTGATGATGAATTGCTTTGATCTTACTTGTTTATTTAAAAATGCAAACCGAAGGATCTTAATTTAGGACAAATTAAAACAAGTACAAAAGAGGAACAATAACATGGTTCCATCAAAATCAAGCGGCAACCAGCAATAAACTAAAATAGCAGCAAATTCTGCTTAAATTTCACCAAATGCCCAGGAAAGCAGCACTAGTGCCTAAAGGTCATCAGAGTTGGCATCAGCCAAACAGATATCAGACAAGAAGGTTGTATTCTTGGTTATACATTCAACTTACCTCAAGTGACGAGAGCATCCATAGATCCATTGAAGTTGTCAATGCCAGGCAAATTTATACAAGTGCAGCAGTTGACTGTATTAAGCTCATTAACTCTACCATTATCTCATTGGTGTTACCAGAGTTACACAATTTTAGGGTTATCACCATTCATTGAGGAGCTGCTTGAATATGTAAGCTGCACTTTTCCTGTAAAAGAAGGGAGACTGCATGTAGAAAGATGTGCAGGGGGTCTTAATGTCCTTCCCTTGGTAACATGAATAGGAGAAGCCACTGCAGGTAGGAAAGTTCATTTTGCAGCTTGGAGATCCCCCATCCAGAATGGATCTCAGAGTACAGATGTTTACAGAAGATTTACACAGCTTCTTAACATTATGCTCTTGATTGTGGTGGAAAGTGCCATCAAATCACAGCTGACTGATGGCAACCCTGTAGAGTTTTCAAGGCAATAGATGCTACCTGATGTTATCGCCCACCAGATCAAAAGATAGAGGAGGATTATAAAATGATGAATGCCTTAAAGATAGCAACTAGACAAAAACACTGTGTAATAATAGGTGATTTTAACTACCCACACATTGATTGGGTCAATATGTGTTCTAGCCGGGAAAAAGAGATTGAGTTTCTAGACACTCTAAATGACTGTGCTATGGAGCAGATGGTCACGGAACCTACCAGGGGAGAGGCGATCCTTGATTTGGTCCTAAGTAACACTCAAGACCTGGTGAGAGATGTAAAAGTGATTGCACCGCTTGGAAACAGTGATCATAATGTTGTTGAGTTCATCATTTGTACAAATAGAGAATTGGCCAAAAAGACTCACCCAACCATTTTTAACTTTAAAAGGGGTAATTTCTCTGATATGAGGGGACACGTGGGGAGGAAACTGAAAGGAAAAGTAGAAAGGGTCAAAACAATTGGGGAAGCTTGGGATCTATTTAAAACTACGATCCTAGAAGCTCAAAAAATATATATTCCGCAGGTTAGGAAAGGCACAAAAAGGTATAGGAAAAAGCCTGCATGGTTAACAAACAGAGTAATGGAGGCTGTAAAAAGTAAAAAGAATTCCTTTAAGCAGTGGAAAGCTAGTCACAGTGAGGCTGATAAAACGGAACACAGGCTATGGCAAATAAAATGCAAGTCTGAGGTCAGGCAGGCAAAAAGGGAATATGAGGAGCATATAGCAAAAAACGTAAAAACCAACAATAAAACTTTCTTCAAATACATTAGAAACAGGAAACCAGCCAGGGAGGCAGTGGGGCCCTTGGACGACCAAGGGGTAAAAGGAGTATTGAAGGATGATAGGGAAATGGCTGAGAAGCTAAATGCATTTTTTGCCTCCGTCTTCACTGTGGAAGATGAGAAGTGCTTGCCCACTCCAGAACCACTGATTTCAGGAGGGGTGTTGAAAGACCTGAGTCAGATTGAGGTGACGAGAGAGGAGGTCCTAAAACTGATAGACAACTTAAAAACTGAAAAATCACCAGGCCCAGATGGCATACATCCGAGAGTTCTGAAAGAACTCAAATGTGAACTTGTAGATCTCCTGACAAAGATATGTAATCTTTCCTTAAAATCTGCCTCCATTCCTGAGGATTGGAAGGTAGCTAATGTCACTCCCATCTTTAAAAAGGGTTCCAGAGGAGATCCGGGAAATTACAGGCCAGTCAGTCTGACGTCGATACCGGGTAAATTGGTGGAAACCATTATTAAGGAAAGAATTAGTAGGCACATAGATGAACAAAACCTATTGAGGCAGACTCAGCACGGTTTCTGTAAGGGAAGATCTTGTCTCACTAACCTGTTAGTGTTCTTTGAGGGGGTGAACAAACATGTGGACAAGGGGGATCCAATAGATATTATTTACCTTGACTTCCAGAAAGCTTTTGATAAAGTTCCTCATCAAAGGCTCCTAAGTAAGCTCAAAAATCATGGGATAGAAGGACAAGTCCTTTTATGGATCAAAAACTGTTCTATTTTCTGTAGTTGTGTAGGTGTAACAAAAATAAATAAAGCTACCCTGTTTTCAGGGGATTTTAAAAAAAGGTGGTTTGTCATTGCTTGCCTTTGTGTAGCAATCCTGGAGTTACTTGATGTCTCCCATCCAAATACTAACCAGGGCCAACCCTGCTTAGCTTCTGAGATCTGAAAGATTGGGCCAGCCTGTGCTCATACTGAGCTGTATTACTGCTATGATGTTCTACCTTTAAGTGCTTGGCAGTATCCATCGACAACCTTAAAGACTCCAGTTCTTATCACACCTGAAAAAGAATCTATTTGGGTCATATGGTACAAGGATTAAATCAATTGCATTTTATGCCAAAATGTGTTCTAGTAGATGAACAAGTGTTTCCTATTCTGTTCGTTTTCGTATTATTTACATTTTTGTTAACAGTTTTGGTTCTCTGCTTTTTCCTGTTGATTTGTTTAGGCAGTTCTTGTTTTGAATCTATATGACATAATGTCTGGTGTTGATTTATTGATGCACAAATAATATTGAAAAATGCATACATTTATGAGAAAATGTGGTGCAAGGGAAGAGAAAATGGCATGAAAATAAAGAATCATGTTCAATTCACACTATGGAAAAACAAAACAAAAAAGAGTGATTTGGGGGTTGAAATAGCAAGGATAAGACATTCAAAAACATCTCTTACTGATTGTTTTGTGTACATAAATTGATATAACAATATGTACATGCTGTGCTTTAAGGCATCTTTGAATATATGTTTATATGTGCAAGACTTTGTGTGAATTTTGTATGCATACTTCCTTGAGTCCATTGGTGGAAATGCAGTTTTAGACACAATGAACACTCACCTAAAACTTTCCCAAACATTCATAGAGCCAGAGGGACTGACAATACACTGTGCAATAGATTGCTGCAAATGTTTGTTCTAAGGCATTTGAGAAAGATCACTTAGAAGTTTGATCATCATCACATTTTTTTAAAAAAAGCTGTCACTGATGCTGTTTTAGTTAGGAATGATGCTAAAGTTATCCAAAGAGCTGTCTTCTTCATTCAGAAAGATGCAATCAATCTGGAAGAGTAAAGTTTGTATGTTTGTCAATAAAAGTTACAAAACTTATGTTTAATTGGCTGGTGCATCACTGCTTTGAAGAAAATTCCTAGCAATGAAGATAGAACGGCTGCAATCCTATACACAATTACCTGAATGTGAGTTTAGTTGATTTCATTGAAAACTGGTGTTATCATTTCAGACATAATGTACCACCATCTGTTCTGGAGTGGTCTGCTTTGTAAAGCTTGAAATCATTTACCGTTCATCTCCTCCGTGCAAAGAGTCAGATGCATTCTTAAAGGTCTATTGGCTAGATTGCATTGACTCCTTTTTTGTACTTTCACAGTCAGCAGTATCTGATTACCCTAAACTAGTGACCATCAATGGGATTGGGGTAAACAAAACTTTGAAGCTATCAATACAATCCATTTCAGTAAGAAGGTCAGTGTTTAACTCTGAAGATTGGTAAATATCCCTGCTATTTATGTAGCTGCTGAGTCACTCTTCCCCCTTACTCTAACTTTGTTAAACCAATCAGTCAGGCACCAGAATAATGGCCAGACCAAAAAGTTTCTGAATATTATGAACTGTGATTAATTTTTCAGTTTGGATTAATGATGATGATGATGATGATGATGATGATGATGATGATGATGATGATGATGATGATGATGATGATGATGATGATGATGATGATAGATAATTTTTATTTGTATTAGTTAATGTATGAATACAGTTCCCTCATATAGATTGCACACATAGATGTCTTGTCACTGGATTACACCCCAGTTGTAAAAGGGAGTAGATAGGTCTAAAACAGAAATATTTATCATATTTATTTTTATTTATTTATTCATTCAATTTATATCCCACCCTCCTTGCTCACAACCATTCAACCCCTGTTCTAGGGTTTAGTAACTGTTTCCTCTTATTTGCACATTAATTTATATTTTTGTCAAGAGCTTGGATCCCCTCGTTGATTTCATTTGTATTGTGTTGTATGCTGTCCAGTTTTTGTATGCAGTGCATAATGCAATCCTAAGCATAGTTATACCCTTCAAAATCCATTGAAGTCAATACATTTAGAAGACTGTGACTCTGCTCAGGATTGCACTGTTATGTTATCCACCAGCCATTGAAAACTGCATACGTTTTGGGGGGAAGAGTTATCATGAAGAAGCAGAAAATGGCATAAAAGCAAAGCATCACATGTTTGATCCACACAAAAGAGTAAGAAAATCAAAATG
>NW_015168065.1:99699-111829 GCF_001447785.1 Gekko japonicus
GCCATTAGTATCCCTGTCCATCTTATGTTATGTATAATTGCTCTCCACAGCTCCCTTACAGAGCTTCTTGTGAGTGTTGTAGCAATGTGCATTGTGACCATATGTTACTGCAAGAACAGAATGATAATTTCTGGCCTGTTCTGCTCTGTGCATTGAGAACAGGATCAGAATTAGTTGACATGGGAAAAGTAAATTTGTATGCATTCACACTGAAACTTGATTTATGGGACTGTGCTTTAAGACCCTTCTTGTGTTGCAGGAACGCCTACAATACCCATTTATCAAATATGTTTTTCTGTATTTTTGCACTGCATCTGAAACAAATATTTCTGTAAAGAACACTCCAGTTTATTTTATTTTTCTTGCCACCCATTTAAGTATTAGGATCAAAGGTTTGGGTTCAATTACTCCCTTCTACTAATACTTCTCCATTGGAGAAAGGCTTCCTCCAATCGATCCAATCCAAAATTTCCAAGCAAACCATCAATTCTTGATCAAATGTCATCTTCTATATTTGGCTCTGATGTTTTTCCCCCCAGCTTAATTCTGAATATCCGTGGTTTGCAATCCAGAGTTAGGAGGAAAAATAATTGCCTGATGTACTATATTTAAAAAGCCAAGTAGAATGTGTTTTTTAAAAAATGATTAATGCTTCAACCAGTGATACAACTTTAAAGACCCTTGGATATTTTCATATCACAGTATTAGCTCATACTTTATTCCTTCAGCCTAAATGCTGACCTCATTATTTGCAAAATACATAGGATGAAATGCTAATTAGAACTGAGTAGTTTGTTAATGTAACTTTGATTTTTGAAAAGCAAAATTAGGTTGGCACTTGTAAATTCTTCATCATTTACTGCACATATGTATAATCTGTTTTGTATTTGCCCTGTTATTTGATTCCCTTTGTTGCAATACTTGGAATTATCTGCTATATATCGATCCCCTGCCTTCCTTATATGCTTTCTTTTGGGTTGGGAAGAATGGCAGATGTTAGCTGTGATGTGTGTAGGAAGGTGGAGAATATGTGAAGAAGGTAGAGGAGAGACACAGCAGACACAGCTGCAAACTAGGCCAAGTAAGACTGCGGGTTGCATGTTTTAAAATTAGTTTATTGAATGTTAAGAATTATTTTAAAAAGTAAATCTATTTTGCACATATAGTATTCCCATAATACTATCTGATATCCACAGACCACAGAGTCAGATGCTTGCAGTTGCCTGGTTTGAAATACTGTCTCACTGGCGTTTTTTCTCAAAAATCTGACAATGGTTTTTGGAAATAAGGGACTGTCTGGACGATGTCCATAACTGTCGAAGAACTCGCCATGCCCATCCCTTGCCAAGTATCTGGCTAGCCAGTGTTCTCCAGGGAGGTCGTGGGGGTAGGTATTCACAACTAGCAATGCTGGTCTTCTGTACAGTCTCTGTTTGGGTAGCCAGTCACTTGGAAATACTCCCAAGAAAGTCTTTCTGGTTTAGGGGCTTGTAGATAACACAGATGTTAGCTGCAGGGTATCCATGTCACATATAGTCAAATAAAACATTCCACCTATGATTTATCTCTATCACATTGTCAAAAACCCCATAGAAAACCATGTTGACAGTGTGAGGCAATGCTCTAGCGAAGCGTATTTCAGCCCACAGGTTCCCAGTTTTAATCAAGGAATAGTGGTCTGCACATTCCTGATCTGGGGAAAGGTCAAAAGCAAATAGCGTGTAGCCCCATAATACCCATAATACCCAAATAACAACTCTGGTGGTTTAACTTTTGGTTAAACAGGCAAAACTGGTCTTGGCACAAAATTGACTTGATACCATAGGTGCCTTGAACTTTATGATGAACAAGTTTTGACAAGTGAACATACCATTTCTGATAGTTGTGATCATTTGTGAGCTGAGGATTGGATCTCTTCACCTTATTGCTATCTAACCTGAACAACTGTCGAGCAGCTTTGCAGCTGTGCAAGCTCTGGTGGTGCAGCTTCATTTCCTTGTGGCTGTTTTTGCATCTTAGCAGTAGATGAGATTAATTCTCCCCCAAGATCATAGTTTTTTGATCAGGTAATTAAATGGAGTGGGGGGGAGCTACAAATTCCACAAGGTTATGTGAAACCCTGTATACATGAAGCAACATCAGTAACATGGTCTTAGATGTACATCAAATAGTAAGGCCTTTTTGTAACTACAGTATTTATCATAATTGGCTGACTTACCTGGCTTGTACCCTAGGGATGCTGTGAATTTAATTGTGAACATGTTTGATTGTCAAAATAACCAAAGGGGGTAATCACATGTGAGCCAATCATTTGGTCTGCTTGATTCATGTCAAGCAGCCATGAATGGCTGTTGAACCGGTTTGCATTGGGCTTCCCTACAAAGTCTCTATCAGTTCAAACTGATTAGCCACCATTAGCATCAATATGGACTGCTTAGATAAACACTGAAGGGAAGGGTTTTACTTAAACATAGCATTTATTGATTACTGATTTATATTATTTGTGGGAACAAATGGCTTCTGCTTTGCCCGCTCTCTTTTCCTCGCACGCGCGCACAGTGCTTATTGGCTTTTGGTTGTGGGGGTTGTTGTGTTTTGAAACTAGTATAATTCAATGTGTCCTGCTGCTTTGGGCCATTTCTGACAAAAGAAGTTCACGAGTCATAGTTCTGAACTACCAATAAACAGAATTCTTATGAAGCGCTGTGTGGTGTGATCTGACTATTGAACCCTGACAGATTGTCAGGAATCATCTACCCCTCGATCTGTATCTCTCCTGACTGAGATGAGTGAAGGTGAGGAAGAAAAAGTCCCGGTAACAACTGAGGAGACCGTGCCGGTGACTACATCACCCCCCCCACTATGGTGCTGAGCACCTTTCCCCAGGAGGTGGGAGATGTGCCAGGGGGATTCCCACTGGAACCGGTGGGGGGAATGAGGCCACGTGTGACATTGACCCTTTACGGCCCGCGATGGGGAAAATTCAAAACAGACACCCAGGAGATGTGGACGCTTACTTCCAGTCCACACAGAGGGAGCTGCTACAACCTGCCCCAAGGGCCGCAGCTACAAGATGAGGGCGTTGCAGTGCGCCATGAGCCGGGTGAAGACGAGGAGCTTGTGGGACTCCAACTGGGGCTACTGGAAAGGTCCTATGGTGAGATGATGAAAAAACTGGAGGATTTGCTAATGAGCATCCCACAGATAATAGCCGAGGTGGTGCACCTTGAACGAAATGAGTTAATTGGTAGTAGCCAGCATGGGTTTATCAAAAATAAGTCATGCCAGACCAACCTTATCTCTTTTTTTTACAGAGTTACCAAAATGATTGACTCTGGCAATGCTGTGGATATAGTGTATCTAGATTTTACTAAAGCATTCGACAAAGTTCCTCATGATCTCCTTGAGGATAAGCTGGTTAAGTGTGGTCTGGATGGTGCAACTGTTGGATGGATTTATGGTTGGTTGAAAAATCGTACCCAACGAGTGCTCGTAAATGGCTCTACGTGGAGGGAAGTCTCAAGTGGAGTGTCGCAGGGCTCGGTCCTAGGCCTGGTGTTGTTCAATGTTTTTATAAATGACCTGGAGGAAGACATAGAGGGAATGCTTATCAAATTTGCAGATGACACGAAGTTAGGTGGGATTGCGAATTCTGAAGAAGACAGAGTCAGGATTCAAAATGATCTAGATAGGCTGGAACAGTGGGCTGAGACAAATAAAATGAATTTCAATAGAGATAAATACAAAGTCCTACACTTAGGTACAAAAAATCAAAGGCATAGATATAGAATGGGAGGGACTTGGCTTGACAGCAGCACATGTTCTGGTTGATCACAAGCTAAACATGAGCCTGCAGTGCAATGTGGCTGTGAAGAAAGCTAATTCAATCTTAGGATGCATAAATAGAAGCATTGTGTCCAGATCAAGGGGGGTGGTAGTTCCGCTCTATTCTGCTATGGTCAGGCCCCACCTGGAGTACTGTGTCCAGTTTTGGGCACCACATTTTAGGAAGGACGTTGACAAGCTCGAGCATGTCCAGAAGAGGGCAACCAGGATGGTGAGAGGGTTGGAATCCAAGTCTTATGAGGAAAGACTGAAAGAGTTGGGTATGTTTAGCCTGGGAAAGAGAAGGCTTAGAGGGGACATGATTGCAGTCTTCAAGTATTTGAAGGGCTGTCATGTAGAAGATGGAGCAGCTCTATTCTCTCTTGCTGTGGATTGCAAGACTAGATCTAATGGGTGGAAATTACAAGGGAGTCGTTACCGGCTAAATATCAGGAGAAACGTCCTAACTGTAAGAGTGGTTGAGCAGTGGAACAGTCCGCCTCAGGAAGTGGTGGATGCTCCTTTGCTGGACATTTTCAAGCGGAGGCTGGACGACCATCTTTCAGGTATGTTGTAGGTATGTAGGGCTATCTTTCAGTATACTCCTGCAGAGTGCAGGGGGTTGGACTAGATGACCTGCAAGGTCCCTTCCAACTCTAACATTCTACGATTCTATGATTCTATTAATTCGAGGTCCGCCACCAGCAAAGCCGGCAGTCTGCACAGCCCACTTTGGTGGTGCCGGCAGCACTGGGGGTTCTGGTGGCTCCATGGCAGCAACCGGCTCTTCCTGCCTCCCTTCCCCCCAGAGACCAAGTGCCTGAGCCCCAGCCCCGGGCTGACACTACCTTCGATGGGACACCCGAGAAACTGCCATTCTTCGTGGTGTGGGCGGAGAAGTTCATCACCAACTGGGGCCACCTGTTCCCCACTGAAGAGAGGCACGTTGACTACATCACCTCATGATTGCGAGATGGGGCAGCAGACTGGTATGTGAGCCTTCATAATTCCGAGGGTCCCGAAGTCAAGAGAGTGGACAAATTCATTTGGGCTCTCCGAACTCAGTATGAAGACCCTAATGCCAGTGAACACGCATGTGCCTACCTGCGTACCTTCAATCAGGGAAAGAAGACGGTGCGGGAATACTCCAAGGAGTTTAAAAAGCACACCGCAAAAATCCAGGGCTGGCCGACTGGCGTGATGGCTGAGCAGTACCAGTTGGGTCTGCACCCAGCAATTTGTGAGATGGTCCTATGTAGTGTTCAACCTGTGTCTCTCCACGGGAAGCGGCCGATGTGGAGAACCGGCTGAGGACCATCCACATCGACAACGCAGCCACCCTGGGGAAGGTCAGCCCAGAGAATCAACATCTTTTATACAGTCACTGATTGCTAGTAAAGCTTTGTTCTTCCTGTAGATCTTAAAAAACAAACAAACCCAGACCCTAAGACCCAATGTGGTCAACTTGTCATTGAATGAAATGCTTGCATTAAATTTGGATCCAGATTTTTAATATGGCTTATTTTCATTATCCTGATTTTTTACAGTGCTGCTACTAATTTAGGATTATTTCCATCCCCCCCCCGTTCTGAAAATTTGAAACCATTGTTTTTGTCATTTTCCCATTCTCCCCCCCCCCAAGGTATCGTCATCCCCCATGAGGTAGCGTAGGGAGTGAGGGAAAGAGAGGAAGCCAGCCCTGGACTTACCTGGCTGGCATCATCCTCACTGGAGGCTTTTCCCTGTTGCCACCACTGCAGGCAGAGCCCGTCCCTTTTCTTCACAAGGACCCAAGAAAATGTGCCCACCTCAGACAAGACATGGTCAGAACAGGTTGCAAAGAGATGGCATGACTGAACTTTTGAATTCCCCACTGAAAGCAATAGAAATGCTTTTCTTTCAAGTGACTCATTTAGCCAATGGAGGGTCAGAACAATCCAGAGAGGAAAAAGCCCAGAGAGAAAGATATCATCCCAAGAAACCAAGCTTTTCTACAGTATCAAACCACAACAGGAGCAAAGCTAAGCATGGCTATGGGTGCTAGCCCACTCCTTGCCATCCCCAAGAAGACCAGATGTGCTCTTTGCCAGTGAAGTGACTGGTTGATAACCTTGTAGCTTCAGTACTAGGGGTGCCAGGTCCCCCCTGGCCATCAGCAGGGGATGGAGGGGGGGGAGTAGGGTTGCCAGATCCAGGATGGAAAATTTCCAGAGATTTGGGGATGGAGCCTGGGGAGGACAGGACCTAAGTCAGGTACAATGCCACAGAGTCCACCCTTCAAAGCATCCATGTTCTCCAGGGGAACTGATCTCTGTAGTCAGAAGATGAGCTGTAAATCTGGGGGATCCTCAGATCCCACCTGGAGGCTAGTTGGAACCCATAATTCCCACGGTGAGGTAATATGACGTGTTGTTGTGTATGGTTTTACAGGATTATTTGGTGTAGGCTTCTATTGTGCCCAATAATGAGGCTTGATTCATAAAACTAAGCTAGACAGTGTGTGTTGTTGGTCTTGCTCTCCTTAGAATTCTAAAAAAGAGCCTGCAGAGTTGAGCTAAATGCAACACTGCTCGTGACTGTAACCCAAACTAGCTAGTATTCAAGAATCCCTAATAGGAACTGAATGACTAATGAAAAGAGTGGGTGTGCAGCCTAAGTTTTAAATGAGCATAATGTACCAGTTTATAAATGTCTTTACTGCTTATATGATGTGGAAGATAAAGCAGGAGGCTTAAGTTGTGATAGCCAGGTTTCTTGGCGCATGAGTTAATTTGTAGGTGCCTTAGGAATTTTTTAACCTAGGATTTTTGGAATCCTGTTTTTGTTTTGCTTTATTCTCATGTTGTATAAAGAAGCTTAATTCCTTCAGTTCTCGCAAGGAAGTGCCTCTGCTGTGCCTCGAGCTTTTTGGCAAACTTAACATTATCTGTAAATGCACATTCAAACCCATTTCCCTGCATTTCAGCAAGATTTGTTAGCACAACCAGTCACTACGACAGAGGCATAAATGTCAATTGAGAATTCCACAACAGCTTGTTGCTATGGGTAACTTCAACAAGAATGTCATGCCAAATGACAAGACATAAAATAAATCTGAATGGTGACATTTCTGCCGTTAAGATCCTGGCTTCGATGTATACTGCAGAAACTTTGATCTTCGCAGGCTCACCTGTTCCAGGCAGAAGCCTCCAGGATGCAGTGTAGTGCAAGTCACACTATTTCTTCCCAGCATTTATAGAGTAGATATTAAAGGCTCCGAAATGTCACGTTTGCCTGTTTCACTGGCTTTTCTGATAGAAAGTGGCAACAGAAAACAGGCTGCTAATCATCTCAAATAAAGCGTAGAGTGTGCACAAATATGAGTGCTGCACGCACATTCCTTCCTAATATGCACTGTGATTTGAAAACACTCAGATACTATAAAAAAGAATGGTATTTGGAACACTGAAAGATGCCCCTAGTCATTTGTATTTCTAAAGCTGATCATTTTGTGCATAAAGACGAAATCTATTAAAATAACGATTTGTTGTTCAGTCGCACAGTCGAGTCAAAATCTATTAAAATAACGATACACAGCAATAATACGTTTGAATCATTCACATAGCACCCTGCTTAGGGGCAGATGAAGTATTTCACCACCCTAAGCACACTGTTGCCTCCTCCTGGGAACCCCAAAGAGTGCTACCAGTACTACAAGGATTTGGCTGGGTTGGCCACAGCATGGATCTAGGAGCGAATGCTGGATATAGCCTATGACTGCTGCCTCTTCCTACACTGCTGTCCTCCTCGCCAGCTGCCCCAAGCAACCATGGGGGGGAGGTTTGAGTGAAGAACCGGGCCTGATCTTATCATCTTTTGAATCATATATTCATTAGATAAGCTTCAGCAACACAGCAAAATAGTTTTATTATTTAAAATGTAAGAGACTTTCCATGTATTGTTTCAAAAAGGTTCTTTAGGTCAGGGCTGTCAGAAATGATGATTTGCAGCCCCAGCGTCAAGGGGAAAGCATGGGGGAGAGGGGCAAAGGGCAAAAGGGGTCTCTCTTATTTCCTGAGCCCCCTTTAACCTGTCTTACAACCCAGGTTTGAATAATACAGTCACAGCCTGGCTTGGAATAAACTGGCCACAGCTTTATTGGTTACAACTGTAAGAAGCCTTGGCACAGCATGGGGAACCAGATTCTGGCTGACTGAGCTGCCACCAGTCTATGATTTCCTGCCCACTCTCAGCCTGCTGGCTGGGGCTATAAGAACCATGGGATAGGCTGCTGGATCCCACAAGGACAATCCCCCTAAGTGGTCTCCCCTGTCACCTGAGTGTGAGTGTAGCCCCCAGCAGCCACCAAGCCGGTTGCACTCCTTGAATCCCTCACCCCAAAATTCCTTAAGGGGATCCCCATACTCAGGAAAATGGGCATGTAGGCCAGCTTTCTTGAGAAGTGAGGAGTCTGGGAGTGACACTGGATGCCTCTCTTTCCATGGAGGCCCAGTTTGCTGCAGTTGCCAGATCTGTGTTTTTCCATCTTAGGCAGATCAGGCTACTGAAGCCCTATCTTCCCCCCAAGACCTAGTGACAGTGACCCATGCAATAGTCCCTTCCAGGCTTGATTATTACAAATCACTCTTATACCAGCTTACTCTTGAAGTTGATCCAGAAATTACAACTGGTGCAGAATGCAGCAACGCGCCTGCTGACGTCAATGCCTGTGCGGGCTCACATTAGGCACATGCGCCGCCAACTGCATTGGTTGCCAGTTGAGTACCGGATTCATTTCAAGGTGCTGGTTTTGACCTTTAAAGCCTTATACAGCCTGGGACCAACGTATCTAAGGGACCGCCTCTTCCCACATATGGCTCAGAGAGTGTTACGCTCTAAAGATCAACACCTCCTGGTGGTCCCTACAAGACAAAGCTGTTCTGCCAGGCATTTGGTTTAGGCAGTAGGTGGCCATATATGGCCTCCCTGAGGTTGTTGTCACCCATGTATTTACTGACCATCAACAACTGGCCTTTAACTCATTGCACCATCAGGCCAGAACTTTATAGCCAACTGATGCTGTTTCAGGTTGTACCTATTGTTTTAATTGTTAGAATGTTTTATGGTGTTTTAAACTGAAATTGTATTTATTATAATGTTGTGACCTGCCCTGAGCCCACTCGTGGGATGGGCGGGATATAAATGCAAATAATAAATAAATGAATGAATCATGCCTCATGCTGATACTGCCAAGTTGCGATGAGCATACAATGAACTGAAGCATAAACCCAGGATGTGATCCCACATGAACAGAGGTTACATGATAATTGGGAGAGTTGGGTGGACAAAAACCCACATGGCAAAGAGGGCAACCCAGGCCAGCACAGTGCCTTAAATGGCCCCATTGGCCGCCCCACCCCTAAGCCCTCTCTGGACTCTGGGATAGGCCTGGCAGTGGCCAGGACAGGAACAGGCCTCCCATGCTGGTTGTGGCCCGGCCCCCTCCCTGCTTCCCCAACAAGAGCTGCCACAGATGTCATTGCCCTCTATGCCCTCCCTCACCCTCCCTGAAGGGCCACAAACAGGACCCAGGTATGTCTGGGCCCCAGCTTGCGGCCCCCAGCACCAAGGGTAGGGCACAGAGGAGGGGGCCAGAGGGCAAAAGAAAGACCCCTTATTTCCTGAGCCCCCTTAACCTGTTTTACAACACAAAATGCTCTACATCTTACAACAGTACTACAGATAAGATTAGAATTTCAACAGCCAATCCATATGCAAAAGAACCTCCTCAGGAAAGCTCCTCCACTAGCATGTCACAGCCTGGGACACTCCTACAAGATAATGACTCAGTCCTACCCCACCTTCTTGAGTAGATATAAATTACCTGCCTACCATTTTTCTTTTTCTTCTCACATTGACACAGAGAATACTCCATCTTTCTGTGTTATACTTCTGAGGATGCCAGTCACAGCTGTTGGTGAAACCTCAGGTACTACAATGCCAAGGCCATGGTCATACAGCCCGGAAAATCTACAATAACTAAGGCTCTGAAAGAACTTATGACTGACCAAAGGTCACACCAGCAGCTGCATGTGGAGGAGTGGAGAATCAAACCCAGTTCTTCCAAATTAGAGTCCGTGCTCTTAACCACTACACCAAACTGGCATTGTTAACAGTCAGCAACCAGATGCAGCCTCGCTGAGGTCCAGTCCCCATCCAGACGAGGCTGAGTAGCTGCAGCCCAGATTCAGCCCAGAACCCAGTGCTGCAGCCACAAATTAATACTTCTTGGTGCTATCTCCCTGAAACTGAATAAGGTTTAGTTAACAAATTAGTTTGCTCCGGAGCCATCCTTCCTGAGCTGAGACGAAAGTGTGTGAGCTGGAGGCTAAAAAACTGTGAGCTAGCTCACACTGACTCAGCTTAGAGGGAACACTGGTCCTCGTCCCATCCAAACAAGACCACGTAGATTCAGCCCAGTGCACAACACTGTGCCCGCAAGTCCATACTCCATTGTAGACTGGCACAAATAGTACATAAAGGTTTGCGTTCCAGTTCCCAGTTGGAATTTATTGGGGAAGATGGATGATGGTAATAGGAAATGGGGTAGCATGCACTAAGGTAGCTAATGTCTTAGGACTTTCTATTTGGTCCACTTCACTAATAAGTGAAACTAGAACCACACAAGATACAAACACAAGAGCTGCCATCTGCAGTGCTGCAAGAAGTGCTACAGCAGCTGCCCTTGAATACTATTCCTAGCAAGACAGGCAGAGCAATTTAGTTTGACCTTCAAGCTCTAACTTTCCCTTTGAGGTGACACAAAATTAGATGGTTCATTTCAAATATTCCCATTTTGATTTTGCTTCTCTCTTGTGCATCCTTGTGTGTGTTTCCCCACCACCACCATCTTCTTTCCTTGTGCCAAGTGTTCCTTTAAAATAAGTACATATTTTCCAATTTTATTTATCCATCAGCTGAAAAGAAATGGTATTAAAAAAGGTGTGTACGTTTAAATGGCATGCAAATTGGCATCAGATGAAAGAAACAAGTGATTTATCAATGACTAATAAAAACGAGGCAAAATAAAACTGATGACAAGGATAAATAGAATTTAGGGGAGGTGTTGTGGCTCAGAGTTAGAGCCCCAGCTTTGTGTGCAGAAGGTCCCAGGTTCAATCCCTGGTGTCTCAAGTTAAAAAGATCAGACATTAGGTAACACAAAAGAACTGACAGAGACCTGGGACCTTGGAGAGCTACTGCTAGTCAGAGTAGCTAACACTTGATAGACTTGATAGGCTCATACAGGATTCTATCACATTCGAGCGAAAGCCAACAACACCAACATACATGCATGCATGCATACATACATACATATATACTAGCAGTAAAGTCCGTTGTGAAAGCAATACAATGAGATCTAGAAAGATGTGATTTGTAATGAATGCATAGGCTGGAAGGAGGTAAAGTAGCTCCTGGAGATTTGGGGGGGGGATTCTGTAGAGGGCAGCATTGGGCAGGGGGGCGGAAGGACTCAGCAGGTATAATGTCATAGGGTCTACCCTCCAAAGCAGCCATGTTCTCTCGGGGAACTGATCTTTGTCATCTGGAGATCAATTGTAACAGCGGGAGATCTCCAGGTCCCATCTGGAGATTGGCAACCCTAGGGGAATGTCAGCTGCACAGCAGGGGGTTGAAGAGAATGGTTTGATGGCTGCTGGGCCAAGATTGGCAACAATAGTTCCCCAGGAGCAAATGGCTGGTTTGGAGGGTGGAGTCTATGGCGCTGTACCTGTCTGAGGTCCCTCTCTCCGGGCTCCACTCCTCAAATCTCCAGGAATTTCCATACCTTAAGCTGGCAACTTTATCTCCTCCCCTCTCAGCAGCCTCTTTCTAGGCTAAATTCTGTCTTTCTCATTAGCGGGGGAGCAAAGCAGCTTACTTTAGTCTCTTCGGCTTTGCGATCTGTACAGCAACGCTGTAAGGTAGGTTAGGCAGAAAGTCTGTGGCTGGTCCGAAATCACCCAGGCAGCTTCCATAGGGATGCTCCTGCTGGACAGGAGCAAGCAGCCAGGGCTAGTGATGCCATGCCAGTCTGGAGGCATGAAGTCACCCTGAGAGTGCTTGCAGGCCTAGGGTTGCCATTGCCAACAAAGACAAATTGATGCAAAGGAGGATGGAGTCTCCATATCTCTATTTTGCCTTAAATTGGTTTTGATGCCAGCAGAGTGAGAAAATGCCAGAGGCTCTGGGTGGGTGCCCCATGGTAAATGCACCGAACAATTCCTAAAGATTTTCCAAAACTCTACTCTGTCGATACATTGCA
>NW_015168065.1:113082-123299 GCF_001447785.1 Gekko japonicus
AGCTCTTTTTCTACAACAAGACCCCTGACTACAATGAAGCATCCTGACACCTAGATTTCACACCTGTCCAGATGCCATACTTTGAGTAAGGTTTTAGGTTACAATATTGGCCACCCCTCTTAGGGAACCTCCCCTTCCTACATGCAACCAATAGGATTGTTTTTGGGATGGACTAACAGGTAGGTGGGTCAAGAGGTTGGCACAGTTACCACCCATCTCTTGGACCCCCTATAAAAGGAAAGAACCAGTCACCTGACTCCTCCTAGCTAGCACTTCCCCCAAGACGACCCCTGTCTGCTTTTACTCCTCTTGAGTCCCACTTGCTATTCCCAACCCTTGCCTCTACTGCCTACATGTTCCGGCTGGTTCTGGCCGTGTGTGAATTCCCTTTGTTTTCCATTTCTTCCCCTCCATTCCTCATTGGAACAACCAAGCTGCAAGACAGATAAGTATTGCCCACCATCACCCCTACCTGCCAATCCAACTGTGCTTATTTCATACTGTAATTCTTAGGAACTTGATTGAATGTGTGAGTGCATCAGTACTGTTTGTATGAGATATATTTTTAAGTGAAAGACATCTATTTTAACCACAACAGCCTCAAATTCTTTACTGGTATCCCTTGGTGGGATCAGGACCTTGGTATAAATTGGCAAGAACCCATTTATAAATTGCCAAATGCTGTAAATAAAGCAATTCAGCTAACACTTGGTCATTCTTTCTGCACTTCTCTTTTTAAAAGATCAAGGTCTTAGACTTGATATATATTGAAAACCAAAATCTATGTGGCAGAGGTCATCACAGTACAGTTTATGTTACAACTTAAGTATGCCAAGCACCACCTCATTTATTCCAAATGCCAAATGCTAGACCTGTTCCATACTCTTATTTACACAAATGGAATAAGACTTCTGTTATGCACAGTAAGGATTTGCTTCTAAAATGCTAGGCTATTTCCCATGTCTGGGTCATAGATATAAACTATGGAGGCAGGTTCTTGGGCTTGACAGGTTCTTTCTACCATTATTGCCCTGCACTGTCATGTTTGTCATATTTTGGCCTGAGTTATGCCTGATTGCTTTACCTGTTAACAGTGCCATGTAAACTGCAATTTTAGTAACAATCAAAAGTCAATGTACAGATGAAACAACCCTTACACTGTGTCAGACCATAGATTGGTCCATCTAAACTCAGTTCCATTTACTCTTCAAGGTCTCAAGAAGAGAAAGGACTTCCCCTACACTTGGCCCATGAAATCATTTTAGTTCCTATATACTAAATGTTTGCTTATTTTTCTAACTCTATACTGTTAATATTTTGATCTTTAACCTGAAGATATTTATTTATTTGAAAAAAATTATATGCTTCCTATTCAGATACCTGCTCAAGACAGCTTACAATTAATACAGTAAAACAAAACCATTAAACTGCAGCCAGTGCCACAAAACAAAGCCATTAAAAAAAGCTAAGCCATTCAATAGGCCATTAAAAATAAGTCAAATATCAACCAATGTAAATATCACCTAATATAAAATGATACCGATATATATGTATTTTATTTATACTCTGTCTGACTCACTGAGATATGGGTTGTACAACTGTGTGTTCTATCATGCATTGTGCTGTATTATGTTTGCATGAAAAATTTCTTTATAGCTTAAGGGCACAAAGCAAAGAAGCCATGTGACATATTAATAAAATAATATACTATCTAATGTTTCCATTCATTATTTGATTCAGGAATGATGGTTCATGCCTTTTATTTAAGGTTACCAGAGGTCCTCTTTTTAGACGACATGCCCTCTTTTTGTGTGTGTCCATCCTCTTTTGGGGTGTTTTTAAAAACTGATGAAAATGTCCTTTTTAATGTTTTTTTGTTTTAGGCATATTCCTAGCTAGTAGCAATTACAGTTTAAATAGTAGGGGTATTTAAAATGAGATGTGTCCTGAAGTAGTCAGGAAATATGTCCTCTTTTTTGCTCTTCAAAATATGGTAACCCTACTGTTATTTTCATTTTCTAATTGTTGCTAACAAAAGCATATCCAAAAATGTAATAGGCATGACAGCAATCTACTAAGCAACCGTGCCTTCAAATCTCATTGAAATGAAGGGTAGTTGTGCACCACCCATAGTCCAGACACAATATTTGAAAGAAATATAAATCATTTATCATTTTTAACGAAGGTATCATTTCACCAGTGAAAAGAAAAAACCCCAAACCAATTGCTATATTCCCACGGAAAAGAACAGAAAGAATAATTGACTTGAAACCCTGTATCTGTTTTCTCTGATCAATGTCCTAGTTATTGTTGGAGGGATACTGGGACAGATCGATTGTAGCTTTAGGCTAATTTGTTTCTTTTTCTTTAGTGTGAGGTCTAGCCTATGTTGTTGTTTAAGAAATTTCTATCAATATGGAGGCCAATTGCACTGCATCTGTAGGAAGCCAACAACATGATTGATAATATTCTGGAACCCTTTACAATTGTATTCCCTGCTGATATCCAAAGCAATTAAATCCTTTACAGGAGATGCCTCTCACACTTTTATGGATGTTTTCTATGGAAAAAATGCAGTCTAGTTGTCTTTTGGAAATCCATATATACAGATTTTAAATATCTGACGAGTAAAAGTAGATTTCACTTTTGAAATTTTTGGCAGTGAAACATTATGAGAATCAGTGGAAAGAGTTGCATGAGAGGAAGAAATGAGATCTTAGCAATAAAGGTTCTCCTAGAGTATGTGCACTTTTTCTTGGATGAATGGCTCCCTTCTTTACAAAGTAATATTGCTTTAATTCTCTTGGAAATAGTATTGTTTTCCTTGGCAGTTCCTATCTAGGACTAATTTGGGAGCAAATTTGCTGCATCATTTCTTTTCTTGTTGTATAACCACCATATCAGTTTCCTTGGCTTGAATCAGCCCAATATCCTGTAGCTGTCAAAGCAGTCTGACTAGTTATAGATAAGAAAAGGCAAATACTGCCTTTTTAAAAAACAGGTGAAATATGCATTGATATGTTTGTCATGGAATCCATACCTGTCAAAAAGGAGCCAATTAAAAATTAGATTTTTCCTTTTCAGACTGCAGTAAACATGATAGAAGATCTACAGTTAATAGCTTGATTTCATTATTGCCTGTCACCTAGAATGAAATACTTCCTTGTTAGGTGCCTTATTTATGCACTGAAAAACAATTCCTCGGGAATGACACATTTTAAAATGGAAACACTTGTCTCATATTCACAGGCAATAAGATTTGTATAAAATGAAGTTGCTAGCTGGTGAAGTGATTCTGGAGGCTAATCATTAGTCCCACCCATCACAGTCTTGTTTACTAAGTTTCTGATATTCTGATAGGTTCATAAGGGTTGATGCTCACAGATCATCTGTAGAAAGATGAGTAACAACCTTCATTTTATTTGCAGAGTTTAATATTCTCTCTTTAGTTTGTTTTCTCTATCTCCATCCCAAAAGAATGGGCACCATGAACAAATAATCCTGCAAATAATTTTATGGGGGGATACAAACCACTCCTATTCACATGCTAATTACAGTGGTATTAACATAGAACTGCTTCAGTTTGACCTAACAATCGCTTCTAGGTTCAGAAGTCTGGATGTATTTATATGGAAATACTTCCTCCCACAATGATTTCTTCCATTATTTCAGTTGAGCAATGGATCCACATATATTCCGTTTTGTTTATGAGTGATATACTTCTACTAAAACAAACAGGGTTATTAGTCCATGCAATTCCCATGACCACAGGAATAAACTTTCTAGGGTTTAGAAATAGCTGGGGGGGGGGGCTTGGGAACTATCCGCAACTCTTGCATTCAGATCATTGGATCCAATCCATGGGTTAAAATGGAGGTCTACGACTTGGTATCAGTGGGCACTGCGGTACACACCAAGTGCTTATGGAAAGTCAGTGGGTATCTTTGTCCAGCACAGCTTCTGACTGGTGACTGAAGATTTAATTGCCTGTGCCACTTAAGTTAACATTGCCTTGCTGGCAGCTGCCACCACAAGATTGCTTTAATTCTGTCTCTCACTCCTGTCTCTTACCCAGCTTCTTGCCTGCATTTGGACTTTCTGTTGTGTGCATGGGCATATGTTGGTCCATCTCCCTCAGCACCCATTTTCTGTTTGTGCCCACCACCCTGTGTCAGAATTTCAGGTACCCACAGGTTCAAAATGTTTGGGGGAACCCTGGATCAGAAACTGGTTAATCAACAGAAAACTGACCATAAAATACATCTTGGAGTTGTCATGGATGACTCATTGAAAATATTGACTCAGTATAGGGCAGCAGTAAAAAATAAATAAATTGCAAATGTTAGATAGGGATTATTAGGACAGAGACATAACTGTAATCCCTTTATCTATTATGCATTTATGCTTGGAATACTGGAATTCTGGTCACCGTATCTTCAAAAGAATAGTGGCAGAAAAGGGCAAAAAAATGATGAAATGCCTACAGCCTTTAGGGCTTTTTAGTCATTGGCTCCTCTTATTTTCTTTTTTGTCTTTTAAAAGAAAGGTTTTCTTTCATTTCTCTTTTAAATGTACTCTTGCAACTACAGCCTTTGCAGTTGTTCGATGCAATATACTGCAGGATAGTGCTCTAGCAGGAAGACACTGCCTGCCCCTGAGCATCTGCAGAGCAAAATTCTGAACTTTTGCTGAACCTCCCTTCCTGTGCCTCCTCTCTTCAAATTTCTTTTTGATCATAATGGAATTGATTAGAAATAGATTCCAGATTTCTAGAGAGAGAGAGAGAGAGAGAGAGAGAGAGAGAGAGAGAGAGAAGCAGATCAATGGATTTCAGGGAGAAACTGGGTAAAAAGGAAGTGAGATAATTTCCCTCAATAATTCTAAAACTCACCTAAGTAGACATCACCACATTCTGTGATACTGAAACATAAGAACATTAAGAAGAGCCATGGTGGATCAGCCCAAAGGCCCATCTAGTCCAGCATTCTATTCACACAGTGGCCAACCAGCTACCTCTAGGAAGCCCACAAACAGGAAGACTGAAATGGCATCATCCTGCCTGTGCTCCTCAGCAACTGATTTAAAGAGGCATACTACCCTTGGTACTGGAGGGAGGAGATATCCATTGTGATTAGTAGCCATTGATAGCCCATTCCTCCATGAATTTTCCCACTCCCCTTTTAAAGCCTTCAAAATTGGTGGTCATGACCACATCCTTTAGCAGCAAGTCCCACAAATTAACTATACGATTTATGAAGAAATACTTCCTTTTCTCTGTCCTGAATCTCCAATCCTTCAGCTTCAGTGGATGACCCCGGGTTCAAGTATTATGGAGGAGGTAGAAAAGTTTCTCCCTCACAAATATCTCCATGCCAGGCATCCTATATCTATATAAACCCAAGCATATTGGCACTTTCCAGCTCTCCCATTGGCTGTGCTGTGCATCCCATCAGCCATTGGCTTGTCAATCACTACTCAAGAGAACTCACATGCCATTGGCTGGGTGCTGGGTTTGCTCCTCTCTCCCACCCACTGCTGGCTCAGCCTCTCTTCCCAGTCAGAATGAACTGCCATAACGGCTGTCTCTCCTTATGAAGATTGCTTCTCCTGCTTGGCTCTTCCATGGCTGGCTTTCTACAGAGGTGAGCCATCAGCCATTAAACCATTCTCTTCTCCTCCTGTTCTGGGGCTCACTTTCCCTTCAGTGGGTGTCGCTAGGCACCCAAGCTTGGTTCTGTCAGTAAAAAGGCAGGGGCAGGAGGCCCTTTCCAGGCCTACTGTGGCCTTTGTGGGGAATTCATTGGGGCCAGTCCTGACTAGGGTTGCCAGCTCCAGGTTGTGAAATTCCTGGATGTTTTGTGGTGGAGTCTACAGAAGCCAGAGTTTGGGGAGGGGAGAGGCCTCAGCTGAATAGAATGCCATAGAATCCACCTTCCAAAGCAGTTATTTTCTCCAGGGAGAGACATATCTGTTGTCTGGAGTTCAGTTGTGATACCAGGTAATCTTCAGGCTCCACCTGGAGGTTGGCTACCCTAGGCCTGGCAGCACCTTTGGGTGACTTGATGACACCTGACTGGCATGACTTAACTAGGCAGGGCTGTTTGCTCCTGCTCACCAGCAGCAGCCCTCCTAGAATAGCCAGTGTGGCATAGCAGTTAGCACTTCAGACCAGTGTCTGCCAGACCTAGGTTCTTCCTGTGGAAGCTGATTGGGTGATTTCAGATCACTCACAGACTTTGAGCCTAAACTACATCACAGGGTTTTTGTGTAGATCAAAAGGGGGAGAGGAGAATGATGTGAATGCTTTGGTCTCCACTGCGGAGAAAGACTGTACTTTTCCTAGGTAGCGGCTGCAGGGAGGGGGGAGGAGATGGAAATCTGAAATCAGAGGAGCAGATAACAGTATGGTGATGGTTGGGTGGGAAGGAGATAGGGTTGCCACCTCTAGGTTAGAAAATTCCTGGAGATTTGAGGGGTGGAGCCTGGAGGGGGGTTGAGGGGGGTGGGACCTCAGACAGCTACAATGCCATAGACTCCACCCTCCAAACCAGCCATTTCTTCCTGTGGAACCATTATTGCCATTGTTGCCAGGTGAGGGATGGAGATCACTCAGAATTATAGCTGCTCTCCAGATGGCAGAGATCAGTTCCCCTGGAGAAAATGGTGGACTCTGTGTCATTATACCCTCCTGAGGTCACCACAGCAAATTGACCCTGAATGTCCAAGGCTGGGGCACCTGCTCAGAGCCTCTTTTTAGAGCGTGTTGTATTTATTTCCACAATGGGCCTTATTGACGCTGAGTGTCCAAGGCTGGGGCACCTGCCCAGAACCTCTTTCTAGAGCTCGTATTTATTTCCACAATGAGCCTTATTCCTAGTAATTTTATAAACCTCTATCATGTTTCCCCTTACTTGCCTTTTTTCTAGACTACAAAGCAATCACAAGGAATAGCAGATCACAGTGATGGCATCAGCAACTTTCTTTTTTCCCATAAGCAACAATTTTTAAACATTAAGTGTTTTCATACACCTTCGTGTTGTGCTGTACTCACTTGAATTGGGATTACTGATTAGAATTTATTTATTTATTTATTTTTATTGGGTTTCTATCCTGCCCTCCCCACGAACGGGCTCAGGGTGGCTTACATTTAAAGGCATTAGCATAGAATTGATCTTCCAATCACATTAAAGATGGCATCCTGTAGATGGACACAAGTCCCAGTTTGGCCATATCTGTCTCATACGTTACTGTAGTTCAATCTCTGTATAGGGCCAACCAACCATCCCAGTGTTTCTAACAATAATAGTTGGTGGTAGTGGTGGGTGGCTCCTAATTAAAAGTCTGGTGGAAGAGCTCTGTCTTACAGGCCCTGTGGAACTGTACAAGGCCATGCAGGGCCCTGATCTCCTCCGGAAGCTCATTCCACCAGGTAGGAGCTGCCACTGAAAAGGCCCTAGCCCTGGTAGCAGTGAGCCTGGCCTCTTTGGGGCCTGGAACCACTAGCTGGTGTTGTGCCCCAGACCGTAGTGGTATCTGGGGTATGTGTGGGGCAAGGCGGTCCCCCAGGTATGTTGGACCCTGGCCATAAAGGGCTTTAAAGGTAAGTACCAGCACCTTGAAGTGGATTTGGTATGCTATTAGCAGCCAGTGCAGTGCATTCAGCACAGGCTGGATGTGTTCCCATCTAGGGAGACCTATCAAAAGCCTGGCCACTGCATTCTGCACTAGCTGCAGCTTCTGGATTTGCGACAAGAGCAGCCCCATGTAGAGAGCCCCATGTAGAAGTACATTTAGATGAACAAACTGACTTATTATATTTATTTGGTTCCTATTATCATGGCATCCGGCCCCATCACTCCTTGGCAAATAGAAGGGGAAGTCGTGGAAGTAGTGACAGACTTCACGTTCCTGGGATCCCAGATCACCGCAGACTGTGACTGCAGCCATGAAATTAAAAGACGCCTGCTCCTTGGGAGGAAAGCGATGGCGAACCTAAACAGCATGATAAAAAGTAGAGACATCACCCTGCCAACAAAAATACGCATGGTCCAAGCAATGGTATTCCCAGTAGTCATGTATGGCTGCGAGAGTTGGACGATAAGGAAGGCCGAGCGCCGAAGAATAGATTCTTTTGAACTATGGTGCTGGAGAAGACTCTTGAGAGTCCCTTGGACTGCAAAAAGATCAAATCAGTCAATCCTAAAAGAAATCAACCCTGACTGTTCCCTGGAAGGCCAGATAATGAAACTGAAGCTCAAATACTTTGGCCACCAAATGAGAAGGGAGCACTCACTGGAAAAGACCCTGATGCTGGGAAAGATTGAAGGTCAAAGAAGACGGGGACGGCAAAGGATGAGATGGTTAGACAGTGTCATCAATGGGTTGAATGGGGCTTCCTCATCTGCTGGACTACAATTCCCAGCTGCCCCAAGGTCAAAAAGAGTGGGGAAAGTGGGACTGTCCCAATGGGCAGGGCAACATCAATATAGACTGAAGCCCATTAAGGTGGAGGCAATCTTCGTCCTACAGGCCTGGCATGATCTGGTCCATAGGGTCAAAGGTGGAGGCAGTCTTCGTCCTACAGGCCTGGCGTGATCTGGTCCATGGGGTCGCGAAGAGTCAGACTCGACTGTGCGAGTTAACAACAACAAAGAATTATCTCCATGACAAATACAAATTATGTTGGGGATGAGATGGGGAGGGAAAAGTGACCCAAGAAGAAAAAATGAAGAAGTCTTATTATGTAGTCTTATTAGATACAAGCAATTACTTCACTGGAGTTTAATAAGGCTATAGATTTGCTATCTACTTTTCTCTAGGGTTTCATTTAAAGAATTTTAAGACTTCAGTAGATTTTTTTTCCTTCTCCCTCTTTTTCTTTTTTGGAAGCATTCAAGATATAAAATAATTGCACTTTAGTATAAAGATGAGCCTGAAAGGCAGTATCCCCAAATGGGTATGAAAACCTGTCTCATGTTAACTCCCAGTACAGGTACATGACTTGTGTCATTTCTGGTTCAGGTGTTTCTAATTACCGATTTCTTCAGTGGTTAAAAAAAATCAGTGGAAGGAAACCAAGCTGACAGAGGAATGTCTTTGCTTTGTAACATGAAGGTCAAGGCAAATTAATCAGGATAATTTTTTTTTAAAAAAAGCTCCCTAACAGGAATCTATCACCCTTTTTCTTCTCCACTGTTTCTTTCCATTCCTTTTGGTTCAAATTTGTATGTATCAGTTAACCTGCAAAATTATATAGAACAGGGTGGCAGAATTCTGGGCTGTAGTAGGTTAGACTGCATGGGGGGGTTACATTTATGAATTTCCCCCAAGACATTGCAAAAAAAAAAAAATCTCCTGCATATGAAAAGCAGTTGACAAAGAAATAATGTATCTCTCCTTATATATAATTGTGTATCCGACTGAGGTCCATTGCAGGTGATTCTCCTGGCCTCTTGAGTCGTCCAAGAGAGCCCACACTCTGGGGCGGGGCCTTGCAAAAAAAATATATCCTGCATATGAAAAACAGCAGTTGACAAAGAAATAATGTATCTCTCCTTATATATAATTGTGTTTTGGTGAAGGACTCTTCTCCCTCTGAGCTGGAGGACATCCGATTGTGGGTGATTCCCACCCCTCTTCCAGGGAGGCAGGACTTCCAAGAACTTCCTGTTTCCTGTGTGGGAGTCACCCTCATCCTCAGTTCTTTTCCTGCCTCAAGAGGGAGAGCAGCGTGTTAGGCTCTGCCAAACCTTTTTACCTTTATCTTCTACTAAGCTAATCCTTATAGACGTATTAACCTCTCTTTCTTAACCTTTCTTCAGGCTTTCTCCTAACACTCGGTTTCTGCCTTAAAAAAACAAAAAAACAAAAAAAAGCAAGGGGGAGTCCCCCCCCTCCTCTCCTCCTCTAACTTTCTCCTAAGCTGAAAGGAAAAGTAGAAAGGGTCTAAACCATTGGGGAAGCTTGGAAACTATTTAAAACTATGATCCTAGAAGCTCAAAAATATATATATTCTGCAGGTTACGAAAGGCATAAACAGGTATAGGAAAAAGCCTGCATGGTTAACAAACAAAGTAATGGAAGCAGTAAAAGGTAAAAAGGATTCCTTTAAGAAGTGGAAAGCTAGTCACAGTGAGGATGATAAAATGGAACACAGGCTATGCCAAATAAAATGCAAGTCTGTGGTGAGGCAGGCAAAAAGGGAATATGAGGAGCAT
>NW_015168065.1:123453-123615 GCF_001447785.1 Gekko japonicus
CTTCACTGTGGAAGATGAGAAGTGCTTGCCCACTCCAGAACCGCTGATTTCGGGAGGGGTGTTGAAAGACCTGAGTCAGATTGAGGTGACAAGAGAGGAGGTCCTAGAACTGATAACTTAAAAACTGAAGAATCACCAGGCCCAGATGGCATACATCTGAGA
>NW_015168065.1:123714-123905 GCF_001447785.1 Gekko japonicus
TAAAAAGGGTTCCAGAGGAGATCCGGGAAATTACAGGCCAGTCAGTCTGACGTCGATACTGGGTAAATTGGTGGAAACCATTATTAAAGAAAAAAAGAAGTAGGCACATAGATGAACAAAATCTATTGAGGCAGACTCAGCACGGTTTCTGTAAGGGAAGATCTTGTCTCACTAACCTGTTAGTGTTCTTT
>NW_015168065.1:125667-126151 GCF_001447785.1 Gekko japonicus
ACCAACAATAAAACTTTCTCCAAATACATTAGAAGCAGGAAACCAGCCAGGGAGGCAGTGGGGCCCTTGGACGACCAAGGGGTAAAAGGAGTATTGAAGGATGATAGGGAAATGGCTGAGAAGCTAAATGCATTTTTTGCCTCCGTCTTCACTGTGGAAGATGAGAAGTGCTTGCCCACTCCAGAACCACTGATTTCAGGAGGGGTGTTGAAAGACCTGAGTCAGATTGAGGTGACGAGAGAGGAGGTCCTAAAACTGATAGACAACTTAAAAACTGATAAATCACCAGGCCCAGATGGCATACATCCGAGAGTTCTGAAAGAACTCAAATGTGAACTTGATCTCCTGACAAAAATATGTAATCTTTCCTTAAAATCTGCCTCCATTCCTGAGAACTGGAAGGTAGCTAATGTCACTCCCATCTTTAAAAAGGGTTCCAGAGGAGATCCGGGAAATTACAGGCCAGTCAGTCTGACGTCGATAC
>NW_015168065.1:126255-129066 GCF_001447785.1 Gekko japonicus
TTGTCTCACTAACCTGTTAGTGTTCTTTGAGGGGGTGAACAAACATGTGGAGAAGGGGGATCCAATAGATATTGTTTACCTTGACTTCCAGAAAGCTTTTGATAAAGTTCCTTATCAAAGGCTCCTAAGTAAGCTCAAAAATCATGGATCCAAAACTGGCTCACTTTTATGGAACAAAAACTGGCTAATTAATAGAAAACAGAGAGTGAGTATAAATGGGCAATTTTCTCAGTGGAGGGAGGTAAGCAGTGGGGTACCGCAGGGATCAGTACTTGGTCCACTGCTTTTTAACTTGTTCATTAATGATTTGGAGTTGGGAGTAAGCAGTGAAGTGGCTAAATTTGCAGATGAAAACAAGTGAGGATTGTGAGGCACTCCAAAGGGATCTGTCAAGGATGGGCAAGTGGGCGTCAACATGGCAGAAGGATATCCAAGGAAAAATACGGGACAGGAATGAAAATCGGTTCTCTTTAGCAGACAGGCTGCAACTGATACAAAGTTTTATTTTTCCATGCTTTCTGTTTCTTTTTAGGGCCTATACATATTGGAGATAAGGAATTTACCAAATGGCAATGTACACTGACAAATTTCTTGTGGAACTCAATGAAATCAAGGGTGGACCACAGACACCTCACCAGACCAAGCTCCATGGGAGGCCTGGGAATTCCCTCACTCCACAGATACCATCACGTGGCAATGCTGACAAACATAATAAAAATGCTTCAGAACGATCAAGCTACAAGTTGGTGCCACATTGAGCAAGCCTATGTATGTCCCTTCTCACTTCCAGACACGATATGGATGCCTAAAGCAAATCGACCTAAGACCATAGCTGATAACGCTTTCTTAAACTGAAAAGGGAAGTTTCATGCATGCAGTAACAATGTATTAAGGTCTGAAAATTCTTCCCATCAATCTTGGTTCACTCCAGGGCGAGAACCGGCCGCCTTTGAATGATGGACGAATGCTGGACTCCGCAGACTACAAGATATCGCCCCAAAAGGACATCTCCACCCAAAATCTCATTTTGAAAAACTATTCCAATCTAAAATCTCCTGACTAAAACTATATCAACTCAAGAGTCTCATTGACTGGGCAAAGGAGCAGGGATCATTTTCCAGGCCTAAAACAGTATTCAGACATATCCTAGAAAAAACACCTGACAAAACGAAAGGTGTCTTATCACTTATGTACAAATCATTGCTGGAAAAGGATAATGACAAATCTATGTATAATAGGACCGCCTGGAACAAGGACCTTCAAAGGGAAATATCTACTCAACAATGGACAAAGATATGGAACTCACAAACTGGCAAATCGAGAATAGAATATTCTCCATAAGGCTACAATTTTTTAAACTCCAAATGAGATGGTACCTCTCCCCAAAGAGTTTACAACATATGCAACCCACCTACAATCATCTCTGCTGGAAAGGATGCGGGGCGGTCAGTGATTTCTTCCACTGCTGGTGGGAATGTCTGAAAATACAGTCTTTTTGGAGGCAAGTGATAGAGGAAATCACCACAATCACTTCTCAAAAACTCCCTCTGGATCCATCAGTAATCTTATTACAACTAGAAGACAGAGAAACCCAGAACATGAATATGTCAACTCTTACTTCAATTCTATTGGCCACCGCAAGATTGACCATGGCGGCTGTTTGGAACCCACCAGACATCAAAACATAGAGACAGAAGTGTTGGGACCATTTTGTAATGGATAGGATTGCAGAAACATACACGGATAGGTCACGCAACCATACACACTACCTTTGTCAAAACATGGTTTACGTTCATTCAATACATGGCAGAACATGACATAATCTCCAATACATAGAATGGCTGCACTTCTAAACCCTTTTTGTTATTGCTATTGGTCTTAAATCACATCTGTTTCTAATAACTTAATTATTGAACTCTGAAATGAAATTATGTACCGAGTATACTGCGTTCGTGTGCTGCACTTCTGATTATGTGGTTCATACCTTGTTTAATGTTGACAACTTTACTATTATATTTGATGCTTGATCTGTTTAAAAGAAAAATGTTCAATAAAAATTATATTGGGGGGGGAAAGAGAGGGGTATAAATCATATCTTGGTTAGGGTTAGGGCTAGGGCTAGGGTTAGGGTTAAGATACGGTTTGGGTTCAAAGTGCCAACGTGGAAGTCAAGGACTGTTTAAAAAAAAAAATCAGGCGATGTCTCCTGCCTCAGACAACCAAGGACTACAAGACAGTTAGGAAGATAGAGAAGCCAGGTCAGAGGGCATCCTTTCTTCTCTATTCTGCTGCTATCACTTTGAAGTGTAGACTGATAGTCTCAGGGATTGTTTCCTTCCTTCTGGCTTGCCCCCTCACCCACACCACTTTTGCCTGACTTTCCATCTTGGCAGTATGAGAACAGGATGCTTTCCTGTACCTCAGACCACCTAGTTGGATTAGATGAGAGAATCTATGTCTCCTCTGTCCTAGCTAGAAAATGGAGTACATATAATAAACTCCTATATTAGTATTCAAATACAAAGATGCTCCATGTTACTTTTGTTTTCATGCTTGCACACACTGTGACCAGAAAAGCTCTGCTATGTTACAGCCTTGGGCACTCTGCTAACCACAATGTCTAATCTCTCCCTTATATATAAAGCCGTAGTGGGGCCCAACGTTCCAATTCACACCAACAGTGTTTGGAGGCTCGAACTGTCAGTCAGAAGACGCTGGCTGGGTTGCCTGGCTGCTTTGTGTAGTCCCGCCCACGTCAGCCCTGGCCAGAGTGTTCAGGTCAGTCTGCTCTGGGCCTCTGACAGGAGAGGA
>NW_015168065.1:131089-158213 GCF_001447785.1 Gekko japonicus
AGGAGATTTGAGGGATGGAGCCTGAAGAGGGTGAGGTTTGAGGAGGGGTGGGACCTCAGACAGGTACAATGCCATAGACTCCACCCTCCAAACCAGTCAGTCCCTCATGGGGAACCATTGTTGCCAATCTCCAGGTGAGTGCTGGAGACCACTCAGAATTACAACTGCTCTGCAGAAAGGAGGGCAGAAGGCAGCTGAAGTCAAAGGGGCAGATAATGGTAGGTTGATGGTTAGCTGGGAAGGAGATGGGGTTGCCAATTCCAGGCTGGCAAATTCCTGGAGATTTGAGGGACAGCTGAAGTCAAAGGGGCAGATAATGGTAGGTTGATGGTTAGCTGGGAAGGAGATGGGGTTGCCAATTCCAGGCTGGCAAATTCCTGGAGATTTGAGGGGTGGAGCCTGGAGAGGGTGGGGTTTGCATAGGAGTGGGACCTCAGACAGGTAGAATGCCATAGACTCCACCCTCCAGACCAGCCATTTCGTCCTGGGTAACAATTGTTGCCAATCTCCAAATGAGGGCTAGAGATCACTCAAAATTACAACTGCTCTTCAGGTAGCAGACATCAGTTCCTCTGGAGAAAACAGTGGACTCTGTCATTATACCCTGCTGAGGTCACCACAGCAAAGTGACACTGTTTGCCCAAAGCCAGAACACTCTCCCAGAGCCTCCTTCTAGATCTCGTTGTATTTATTTCCAAAACGGGCCTTATTCCTAGTAATTAAATAAAAGCAAAGTGCCAAACAACATCAAAATTCAGAGCAAAAGATTAACAAAGGTCCCGGTCACACGTGCCGGAAAATGCGGGTGGGAAGTGAGCCTATTTGCACCACTATAATTTGATCTGCCACTGCGTGATCAGATGCAGCAGCAAGTGAATCGGGGTTGTCATCAAAATTCAGAGCAAAAGATCAACAAAGGTCCCGGTCACACGTGCCGGAAAATGCGGGTGGGAAGTGAGCCTATTTGCACCACTATAATTTGATCTGCCACTGCGTGATCAGATGCAGCAGCAAGTGAATCGGGGTTGTTTCTTCACCGCGTGTTTCCGGCATGCTTCATCAAGAGGTCAGTGACGCAATAGGAGCACGCTGGAGCGATCACACGGGAAACTCCATCTGCGGCCCGTCACAACCCATTTGATACTGCACTTTTCCGAGTATTTTTAAACTCTGCATCTTCGGTGGAGTGAGACAGGTTGCCAACAGCAGCGGGACACTTCCCAGATGTTCCCATGTGATCGTGCCCCTAAAATACACCCGGCAGTTGTGCCTCTCACGTGGCTACTTCTGTGTGTGATCGAAACCAAAGAGCCACAAAGTCCATTCATGTAACTGAAAAGGTACAGCTTAACATTACTGGTAAATGATTGATTGGTTAATAATCCCTAAAGTTACTGCAGCTGTTTGCTGTCATGGGCATTTTGTTAGGCAATGGCATGGTCTCACAATAAGTAATAAGTATACACAAGAACACCCTGAATGCATATTTTAGTGTGCTGGCTTACATATGCACCATGGGTTACACTTGGCATCCAGGAGTCTGCTTACCTTTGCCCTTTAGTCCTGCCATTCCCTTTACACATGCTAGCATCCCCCTTACTCCTCCAATATACTTTAAATTAAATATTTCATTTTGTTTTTTAAAGAGCCATGTTTGTTTCCATATTCACTGAGCCACATGAGACTCTAGAGCCTTAAACTGCAGAACCCAGTTAGATACAGACAACTTGTATTTCAGGGAGAACTGGAGTATGTTACCACATCAAAGTTCTTAAATTTCATCTCAGCATACCACTGTATTTTGTGAAATTAAGATTATACCAAACTTTTTTTGAAGTACATTTTCTCCATTAAATGTGTCATTCAGGAGGTAGAGTTCTGTCCATAAAAGTAACATGCCTTTTTTTTTGGGGGGGGGGGAAATCACATTTCATTACAGGAGTAGTTTTAGTGATTCTTGGGCCACAGGTGAAACCATCTTCCCAAGCCCCAGATGGGACAGGTGCGTGTTCCAGTAGTTGTGGAAGCCTGTGGTTCATTGTGGGGCTGTGGCTGTTTTTTTGCTCCTCCAGCATGGGCCCAGGGCAGCTGCCCTGTCTGCCTATTGTCAAAGACAGTCCCTACTTTATTTCTAAATCTTGATTGGTTCTTTTGGCAAAGTACTTGCCAAGGGGGGGTTGTTGGAGGGACCACATTGGACATTGCCCTGTGTACTGCCTCCTTAAAAATATCTGCAAGGAAGAAAGGTGATCCAGAGCAATATATGAAGCATGATCTCCCCATCTCTTGCCAACAGATCTGCACCAACAGCAAGACAAGGGGTGGATTACGTTGCTTTGAGTCCTGTGGTGGTTCCATTCAGAGTGACTGACAGCTGCTACTTTGAAGGGGTAAACATTTTCAATCCTATCCTTCTGCTGTCCTCAAAAGATCACTACTGCAGGGTGCATCTTTTCACAGGGAGCAAGCAATTTCATGAAAAAGGTATAAGTAACATTCCTGTAAGTAATTTATAGACTGCCTCTGCCCCCCCCCCCCAGTATTCTCTCTGGTTCTTTTCTTCCTGTCATTTCCTTTGATGTTGGGTTTACTCCCCCTCCCCCAGCTCTTCTGAGTTCCAAGGTAAAGTTCTCCCAAACCATCTCTGGTCTTAGAGGCTGTTTCAAAGCATTGCTTTGAACATAAGTAATAATAAAGCAAAGGATACAAAAAAGAGAAGGGGTATAGAGAGCACAGTTTTACAAATCTATCTAAAATAAATAGAAAGGAATAATTAAAAATTGAGTATCTTCAAAGCAATCTACAACAAGAATATTTCAGTAATGTCATCTTGAATTCTCTGTTGTCAATCAAACAAGACTACTTTTTCTGTATCATGCATGTTTCTGAAGATTGTCCCTGGAGCTACAAAGACTGCACACTCTGGAACTCTCTTATACAGTCACTGGTCGAATCTGCATTTGTCTTTCCCACTGGTGTCCCAGCCTTCTGACTCCGTCTTCAAAAAAGCTGTCTACATTTGGTGTCGTTTTCACACCTCAACAGTGCTAGCATAATTTTGCACATCCACATATGTTTATTGCCCTTTCGTGGCAGCTCCACTGTCATTGCACCTCTGCACTGTTTTAAAAGAATCTTCTTCAAACAACATTCAAACAAGCATAGAGAAAGACGGCGTCACAGCAGCACAAAACTGATTTTAAAATGCAAATGCAGATTCGACCACTGACTTTGCCCTACTCCTTCCCAAACTTTGACTGATCATCTCCAGTTCAACTCAAAACAGATGTTCCTGCAATACATGCTCAAGAGTTCAGTGGGAAAGTAGAAGGTTTGCAAATTAATGGCTGGACTTCTCTCTCATGAAAGTATTGAATGCTAATGGGTTGTAAGACATGGCTGGGTAAAAGTGATTTGAAGATTAACTAGAGAGCCCGCAGGCTACACCGAACTTTTGCTTTGCATTGAGTGTTTATGAAGTGAAAGCCCTCCCTTTCAGCATTGCTGGGAAATCATCCATAGCAATTCGATTTAATTGCTCATATATTCTGTGTAATCATGCAAGCAGGTATATGTTACAGTCCCCTCTTGCATTCATATCCAAATGTCAGAGTACAATCCTCCCCCCTCAGATTCAAAGAAAGATTCAATAATTTATAAAGGGCAGAACCATAAGCAACACTGAGAAAGCTTTCCAAACATTCTTACTCAAGCATATTATATACCATGTTTACTCAGTACGCTCCATTTAATTGATAGAAGGGGGCAGGGAACAGAGCCTAGATCAGTGCCCCTCTAAGCAAGGGAAGGGTCTCTGCAGAATTTGGCATGTAACAGAAAGCAGAATGCGAGGAGCTGAGGGAAACCAAGAGTGATGTATTTTCAAAGTGTAGAAAGCTCATGTATGTTCAAGACACACTAGGTAAAATAGAACAACTATCACAGAGTGCTTATGACAGCCAGGTAGCTTGTAGCTATGACAGTTAATGAACAGCTGTATGAGATCTGACATCCAGAACTGTTAGTCAGCTCATGACACCAAGATCTGAGAGGGGTTGTGGCTCGGCAGCCCTTCTCTAAGAGTATATGTGTTGCTTGTAGTCCCCCTTTGAGAGACCTGTGACTCACGTTGCTTCCACAGGGAGGTTTTGTTCTGCATCCTCCCCCAAGTGGCAATATTTATTGCAGGCTTCCACAAAACATCATGGTGCAATTGCTCATCTTCCAGGTTCTTCCCAGTTTTGTTGCATTTCCCCCAAACATGTTTTAGTCTGTTATTTCCAAAAGATTGCACTCAAAGTTAGTTTTGGGAGAATGTGGACAGGAAAGTACAGATTTCAACTTTTCTCCACCCATATCTGGCACCATTTCCTCTTTCATTTCCCCTTGCAACTGCCCACTCCACTCTCAATTGTTTTGTCACCTTTTTTTAAAGCCAACAAAAAGAATTCTGGTGGTAATTGAAAGAGGCAGCAGGTGCCTGGGAGAAATGGTTGAAAGAATGGAGAATCCCCCCCATGTGTCGCCATGGTGAGATCTGATGCAGACAGCAAGCTTTTATCCTGAGCCAGAATGGAGGGAAAGGGGAACAATGTACAACAGTGCCACAACAGACTGAGACTGCTTTACACAGCACATGCAGATTCAGCCTTACTCAAGATGCTCAGACCATGGAGAGTAGACAAGACAAAGCTAAATGGGCCAATGGGCTGACCTAGTATAATGCGGCATCATATGATTTTAATTGTTGTAGTGTCTCTCAAACAGTACTACGTGGGCAACAGGTTTACAACTTCTCTAATGTAGACTTTTAAAACATTCTGTGACTGGCTGTAAGTTCTGAGTTTCCACCTATTCCACAGGGCTTATTTCTTCACAAATGTGTCGACATAAAATAAATACTAAGAAAAGTGTAATGAAGTCTAATTAACACTCAATCTGATTCTTGCAATTTCTAGCATCACAGTGTCTTTAAAAAGTGCTTCCATGGTTGTGGAAGAGGACTATCGCAGGCTTAGGTTACACTGAAATCAGGGATCTGCAATTTCTGGCATCACAGTGTCTTTAAAAAGCGCTTCCACAGTTGTGGAAGAGGTTGTGGACTATTGCAGGCTTAGGTTACACTGAAATCAGGGATCAGCCTAAACAACTAACTGTGCCATCCTAAGCAGACTCACACTTTGCAAAGCCTATAGAAGCCTATGGGCTCAGAAAAGTGTTGTTGAGAAAGGATAAATACACTTTTAAAATAACATGGGCTTATCTGATGGAATCATGAAATTAGATCCCAAGTTACAGTCCAGGAAAGGAGTGACAGGTATGTGGTAATCAACTGAGCTAGGAAAAGAAAATGAATCACAGGCTGAATCTCACTATTTGATTAGGTTGTCAAGTGCCCTGGCATCTTCTGTAGGGATGTGCATTCAGATATTTCTGGTCTGAATATGTGTCCCAGAAGTACCTTACTGGTATTTTCCAGGTACATATGGATATCTGGGTGATATTCAGGATTCTCAGGAATCCCAGGTATTGATTTCTGAAAAATTGTGAAAATATTTATGAATATCCAAAAAATATTTGGCACTAGCATTTTAATGTTCCCTGGACTCTTATTTTTCAATTTAAAAAGTTTTCTAGGCAATGGAAAGGAGGGGGAAGGGAGGGACCTCTCCCAGGCAATGTGATCAGACATTAGGGGAGCACCTCAGAGCACAAAATAAATACAGTGCAAGAATGTTGCTCTTGGCACTCTCATAGAGAACAACCCCCCCCACACACACACACACAAAAGTATCATTGGAACAAGAGATATTAGGAAAATAAATGTGTATCTCTGTTTAAAACAAGCACCAGCAGATCCCACAAAAGTGCCTGAACCAAAGATCATATATACTGTATTGCTGTTGTACTTTTTCTTAGCAGGGGTGGGAGGGAATAGAAGCACCAGTGGTGAAGGGCTGTTGGTTCTGTTGAGCTTGACACATTGGCTCAGGGTTCTGCAGGGATTTTCTGTTCTGACATTGATTGTGTTGGGCTTGCAACAGTGACCCTTAAGGTGGCTCAGCTGGGATTCTCTGGTTGTACATTGACTATGTTGGGCTTCTTGGTTCTGTTTGCATTGGGAGGCTTTTAGCCAATAGTTGTTCTTGTGTGGGTTGGTTATTGGCTTCTTTGGATTGTTTCCCCATAGTACACAATGGAGATACATAGGATGGCTGGGGCACCTTGTTCTGGGTACCATAGAATTGGACTCTGTGGTCCACTTTGCTTGAAACTTGGGGGGGGGTCTTTAGTGGACAGACAGCACTAGGTCTCCTGCAATTTTTGTGACATTTGGTTGAAAAACAGCCATACCAGGGCCCCTCACATTCCCCCAATAAGGAACAATGGAAGATAAATTTTGGGGCTGAGAGAGCTGTTTTGAGAAATGCTCCTGAGAGAACAGCTTCAAAAGAGCTTGTAACTGACCCAAGGTCACATCAGCAGCTGCATGTGGAGGAGTGGGGAATCAAACCTGGTTCTCCCAGATTAGACTCCACACTCCTGGCTCTCTATCTATACTATCTCTGCGTATAGAAGACTGGATTCTGCAGTTTCCACCTTTCAGAGTTATAATTATTTACCACAGAATTAGGTAGCTAATTTTCTGCTATGTTACCAAATTTTCTGCTTATATAATTAGTATGAGATTTATCCAACTGTCAATTTTTTGCGTGCATGATTAGAGAGAACAATGGGGATGAAAATATATAGCACATATTAATGAGCACAAAGAGATTTTTTCATCCCTGTGTTATCTGGATTTAATCTTTATTATCTAGTGTTTGCTGATTTGTATTCAGTGTTTGCATATGTTATCTCTGCTTAATTCTTCTGTTTCACAATTCTCATCACAGATTAGTACACAGCTCCAAGAGGGAAGGGGAGAAGCTGCTGATAGGATTCTGCAAAATCCCCTAAGGTCCAGCAAATCTAGCATTAAGTTTGCAAGTAAGCAGACTATTTTCTATAATAAAAACCTGCCAGGAAAATAACATTGTTTGAAAAAGAGAGTGTCTTGGTTTCTGTAATTTCTATTTGGAGAATGTGAGCAATACTTGATGTTGCTATAACAGAACACAGCAGAGCCTTTCGATAGTGAAAGTAAACATCACTAGTTATTGTTGTGGTTTATTTTAAAATTATATAATTAGTATGAGAAAACAAAACTACAAAGGGGCTGAAACATGATTATGCAATGAACGGTGCAATCCCAAGAATGGCTGAAGTCTTCTATGTCCCTTGAAGTCAATGGACTTGGGAGGGTGTAACTCTGCTTAGGATTGCATTATACATCAGTGTTCTATTATGTATATCAGTTGAATACAGAAGCAATGTATAGTCAATGAAGTTTCAGCACACAGATTTAAAGATGACCAAATGCACAAGAACCACAACTCTTGGATATACCTTGATACTGAAAAACTCTGAAGTGAGTTCACAGTTATGTCACAGATATGACCATAAATATAGAGGATCAGTTGTTGGTCTTGACCCAAAAGATAATGGAGGATGTTTCTGTATACCAGAAACAGAGCTGGCCCTGCCTCTTAGGTAATGGGGCAAAAAGGAAGTCAAGAAACCCAGAATAGGCTAACTTTGGAGAATGGCAAGAAACAAAGGAGTAACACGATAATATGCCTTTTGTAGATTAGAAACTCTCTAACCCATATCAATGCATGTGATGTGTCGGGGCCCATTTGCAGAAGCATCTGAGAACAGCAAGAATGTCCAACTTCACAGAAGTGAAGATATTGGTCAAAGATGGAGTGCATTGGTTGAGAGCCAACAGTTATTCACATGTGTAAGAAACTTGCAATCGCTATTTTTAAAAAAGCCTTTTCTATGTTAAAAAGTAGCAACACTGAACCAACAGTTTTTACATGTTTTAAGAAGATATTCAAATATGGATAACTTTGTATGGTGTTTGAAGATAGAAGATAATTAGTTAACCAAGTGGGTGTGTCCTCATCAATCATGACAGCTAGCTATTGTTAGGAGATGATTTTAAAAACCTATAAATATGGGAAACTGAATTAAAAGGGAGAATCTTAGAAAGGTTTTTTTGGGTAAGAGATTTATATGGACTCCTGTAATTGCTTTCCTTTAATTATCTATGTAGTTATAATGGAAAGTATAATTTTTTTTGAGTTCATCAGTATTAAAGATGCATAAAGTTATATAGTGATAAAGGATAAAATGGAAACTACTTCTCTAATGGTATTACTTGTGTACTTGATCCATAATAAACAGAAATGTTGTTGAGGTGTACCTCAGGAGAGGAATTACATGATCTGATATAGGGAAGCTAATTAGATGCCTAGGGTTTCTTTAGTGCACACATCTATCTGAATCATGCCTAACCAGATTCATCCAGAACAAAAGAAAAGGGAAAGTATCACTGTTGAACATCAGATAGAGGGAGGACAGTGGAAGAACCTCTTCCATCAGGGGAAGTGCCTTGCAGTGGAGGAAGACACCATCAGAAGTGAAACACATTGCTGGGATTCAAGCTATCATATATCATTATATTAAATGATTACTTTTAATTAGATATGGACAAATATGCCTTATTTTGTTTGTTTTTGTTTCTGCATATTGTAATTGTGGGAACTGAGGAATTTTGAGACTAAATGAAGCAATCAACTGCTAATCAACTGGTAAGGGGTCATTTTTGTTAACACGATTGCTTAGAGAAAACAGTCAGAAGTAATGGTAAATACTTTAATCACCTCCATATGCAAATTATTGAAATTTGGTGTGATATTCTGCAAAGAGAGCAGTCATTCTCCAGTGTCATGTTTTCTGACTTCCTGGATGGTCATGGCATTTTGTATTTAAAATGTAAGCAATTTATCTCTGTTATCAGCAGGCTTTCGAGAATAACAAGACAACAAACATGAAGAAAACAAACATACAAAAGATCAAGAGGGAAATAAAGTACAAAATAAAGAAGTTATAGGCAGATTTCAAATGTGAGACCAAATTAAGCTGTTTTAAAAGTTACAATAATGTGTTATGTCAACAGGCTTTGTTGAACATCTATCCAACAGGACTACTTAGAAAGCAAAAATACCTTTCTCTATTTGGAAAACTACAAACTTTTTATTGACTTGTAGACAGCCTCCTCAGCCTTGAATCCGGGGTGGTCTTTCCAGAGAGAGAGACACCCCAAAAATGATATCTGAACCTCCGCAAGCATTGCCCTATGAAGCCAGGCTTGGCTTAAACAGTGGCTTTTGCTAGGAGGCTAGGAAAACCACATCTTGGCTGAGAAAACTCAGGCCAAAGAGAATTCTCCAGGCTGGCTGCACTGCCAAGCATTCTCCATGAAAGCAACCCCCACATACACATCTATCCTGTCAGCTTAGTCCAAAGAGGACTAGAATGGCCAAGTCTCTGCCCTTGCCTCAGGCATCTTCTACTGACCAAATGGCTAGTCTTTTGTCTGTCAAATGTACAGGCAGGCAAGGACAAAAAGCCTCTGGTCTGTGCTACTATCATGAATGAAGTGTGTTGCATATTTCCATCCTCCTCTCCTGTTTCACCTATCTGCATTCTTACACCTATGCCAGACCTACCAAGGAAACATTAACTCTCCATGTCTAGTGAATGGTCAGCCATTCAGGTTCATCCTGCCACACATTAAGAAACATCACTCCTTTTGTCTGCTACCAGGGAAATGCCCCACCACTCTATTGTTTCACAATGGACAGCCCCAGTACAGTCATTCAACACCTGGCTTCTATTGTTAAAGACAGATTCTGCCCCTCTGAGAGCTCACTGGTCAAATCTAGGCCTTTCCGGTTGGCGGGGACTCATGATGAACGCACCCCATGGGTGATTTGGTTTGGGGTGGCAGGGAAGGGGATTGGCCGGCTCCGACCTCCCCATGAAGCTCTTACACAGTACAGTAGTTCCCTAGATCATTTCTGTGTGCACTGATGGTGTGTAGGTCTTTTGTTCAGGTTACACTGAGGCTGGACCTGATTATCAATCATAAGTCCCTTTCCCATTTCAAAACACATAATGTTATTTCCTGGCACAACACCTTGTTACAACTATTATGATCCACCAACTTATTATTATATATTATGTGTGTGTGTGCATTAGCATGCATGCGTGCATGTGAGTGTGTGCACCTGGAAGTCATGGTGACCTCTGGTGACTGGCCCCTGGGGGCCTGGGGGATATTCAGAGAGGTGGCTGGATAAAACCTGCCCCCACCTCTGGTATTTCAAGGAGGTCTCCCATCCAAGTACTTGCCAGAGTAAACCCTGCTTAGCTTCCGAGATCTGACAAGATTGGGCTCATGAACCTTTTACAGTGCAGGGCAATCTGCCATATTATTGATACTCATTAGAGGACCCATAAAGGATCCATAGAGTTTGTCAAAGTTCTAAAATGTTCATAAGCATTAAAACTACCAACATAGGAAAACATCATTCCTCTGATTATAAAAAAGTGTTTTGAATGCAGTACTGAACTATAATAACACAATTTCCCAAAACTTAGAGCACAATGAAGCTCAATAAAAAATGGGCCTCGGGATACAAATCTAGATAATCCAGGTGCTACTAATATGCGATTAAGTGTTCCATTACAGATAATGAAGTATTCAAGGATGTTTTGAACCCAAGATTTTCATCTCCAAATCTTGTATAGGAAGGGTAAGCAGGCAAATCAATGCTTTCCTCCTCCAGTGCCTTCCATACCAGTCTCTGGCCTAAAAAGCACACAAGGAACCCAGCACATCTAGAACTCTGCAGAGAGTGAACTGCATAAATACATGAATTAAACCCATGACAGCAGGGTAGGACTAAAAGCTGTTTTTGTATTTTGGAAGATTCCTTAATATAAAATGCATGTATGATCTCTAGGGATGGGCACAAACTGGCTCATGAACCTTTATTAATGGAGAATTTTAGTCAGTTTTTGATTTGTGAAGTTCATGAACTGCAGCCTGGTCACAAACCTCCACAAAATTTTAAGGAGGTTTGTGGGGAGCAAAAAGCATGGGTTTAAACCCCTGCTTTCTCCTCCCCGTGAAAGCCACCAAAAGATTGGAAACAGCTGAGCTGCAGGGGCAGCCTGCTCACGTAGCTCAACTATTTTGGGCTCAAAATAGCTGAGCCTGCTTGCATGGTTCAACTGTTTAAAGGGGCTTTCTGCTGCCCAAGTTGAGCTGTGGGGGCAGCCTGCTCCCATGGCTCAGCTGCTTAGACCCTGAGACGTGGAAGCAGGCTGCCCCTGCGGCTCAGCTGTTTAGGGCACAAACCTCATGAACCCAGTTTAGTTTGTATGCGAGCTGACTGGGTTCATGGTTCAGTTCATGATTTACCCACAAACCACAAACCGAACCACAATTTTGTGGTTCACGCCCATACCTAGTGGTGACAACTACAAAGGGCGAATATTCCAAATATAGCTTTACCTTTGAAAAAACGTCTAAGTAGCAAGTGGGAAAAGATTTAGTGACAGCTTCTATGTATTGTTAAAGGTCACACGTGTTTTGGACTTGAGAATTCATACCTAAATATCTCATGAGGACTGTGGTCTCATTAGGAAGTTTTGGTAGGGCAGAGATGGCTCGTAGCCTTTACATAGTCTTATGTGGCAATAAACCAATTGTTTAGAGTGGCTTCATGCTTTACAAGAAGCAAAGCAGTTGTTCCAATCACTTATGCATTTGCTTGTAATTTGGAAAGAAAGTCACGTTACAGGAAACAGTATGATCTAAATCTTCCTTTATTTTATGTTTATTTATTTATTTTTCATATGTGTAGCCTGACCTTCCTGCGAGTGGGCTCAGGGCGCGTAACAACATGTTGGTAATACGATAAATATGATTAAAATTTAAGACACAATAATACAACATTAAAATTGGCAGTCACAGCCCAATGTCAGAAATTGAGTGGTTGGGAGAGGTTCTCTGGCTCATTAGTACAAATAAGTAGCCAGTTATTATTGGATGGAAGGGGACAGACACCTCAGGCAGGTCATATCTGGACGCCAGCCGCTTCAGCCAAAAGCCTGGTGGAACAGTTCCTCTTTCTTCTTTTTAATTTTTATTTTAAAAACTCAAGCAAAATTTGCACATAAAATATCATAGACAGAATTTCGCTTTCTTTCATTACCCCCCCCCTATCCTAAGGGTAGAAATCCACACATTTCCTTGTTGTGTATTACTCCAGAGCCCTCCAAAACAAATGGATCAGTCTCTTCCTGGGCCATGTCTTAGCATTTATAATATGTAACACAGAGCATTCCTACCATCTCTATAAAGTACAAATGTTAGTTTGATATGAACAGATAATGAGTAAATCCTTTCCTTTCATTTATTAGCTTCATTGACCAGCGGTCTTAAGCCAAACGTACAAACAGTTACTAATAATGAGTAAGTCTACAGTCTGTAGCAAGCAACTATCTGGAAATAAGAGTGCTTCCTACCAAGAATTCAATCCACCCATCACTGGGCATGGGAGAGGAGAGCATTTCTCAGCAGCAGAAGGGTATTTGATCAGTATGCACATAGCAGGTTTCACTTTGCAAAGTCAATTAAAGGACATCATAACCTCTACCGACCTTACACTACTTTTAATTGGAATGCAGCTTCTGCAGTGCAAAAAGAATCCTGCTAACAGAATTAGCACAAATGTTGAACATTTTGATTTTGACAATGAGCTAAGCTGTGAGCAGTAGAGAAAAGGATCTGTGGAACACGTGTGTTTATTATACTGCTAGAATGCAGAAGAAGGGGCTAGAATACTAACAGCCTGGCCACAAATATTCATACCTTTAGTGTCTGAGTCTTTCTGTGTATTGGACATTCTGTATATTTTCCTATCGGACTTTTTTTCCTAGTGCACATTTTGTTCTTCTGTTGCCATCCACCCAACTGCACCTATTGTTGAAAAATTTGGTATTCCCCAAGATGTCTGAATAACAGGCACTAACATTAATAATACAGAAAGTTGCCTTGTTAGGGATAATCCGAAGAATCCTAACAAGGAGACTGCATAAAGTATACTGGAAAATGAAAATACAGCAGCAATGTTCAATTTGTTATTCCTTCTCTGTGAACACCCAAGGGCACAAGACACTTCTGAATGGATACTGGAATTTTCTGAATAAGAGGTTGCTCACTGGGTAAAATACCAGAAATCAAGTTGCCCCAGGCTAAACTCTAACAGTGCAATCTGACGAAGTGTGCATGCACACGAAAGCTTATACCCAGAATTAAACTTTGTTGGTCCTAAAGGTGCCACTGGCCTCAAACTTCGTTCTGTTGCTTCAGACCAACACGGCTATCCACCTGAGAGCAATCATGCGTGGGGGAGTGCAAAAGTGGACAGGGCACAGACTAGCTGCTACACTAGCGTATCCTACAGATATGCCCATGCAGCACCCTGGCACTTCCACACCAGTGCTGAGCACCAATGTGGTGCTGCTGAAGCCCCCAGTTTGGTATAGTGGTTCAAGGTCAGCAGTGTTTGGAGGGACTCAGAGCAGCTCAGGCTATGGCTGCTGGGCACCTTTTGTCTGTCCCAGGTGCATAGAAGGCCTATTCACTATGGCAAGTGCAGGGGTGCTTGCCCAGTCCCTGTCCTGTGCAGGTTCCCTTCAGAAAATAGACAAGAGGCACCACTGTTGCAGCAGCAGCCACCCTTCTAGGTCTCAGCAGTCCTCAGGACTGCATTGTAAACATATTTGGAGTTTCAGGTAGAATATCTGATTAATTTCAAGGAATGGGTAATTTAGCCTCACTCAGCCTTAAAACAATTTGCATCAACATTGATTTGTTTAATCCCTTTAAAGTAAAAGCTGGAGATTAATTTTGCCTAAAAGCCATATCCTCTGGAAAGGAAATCCTGATCCATTATTCCAGATATGTGAGAGATGGCCATAGCTACTCAGTAATCCTTTTCACATAACATTCCATGGCCCCGGTCACACGGGCCGGAAAATGGGGGGGGGAGCGTGGCTGTTTGCCCTGGGGCAAAATAATGTGCGGTTGCGCAATCAGACCTCCCGTGGAGCTCCCGTGGTTAGGGGGAGGTGCTGATCACACGGCACAGCAAAGAAGTGGGGGCCGCACGCCGAGGGTTCTCTTCCAGCACCTGTCTTCGAGGCCACGGTGAGTGCCGCCCTCCTGGCTCTTCGGCTCCCTGGGCGCTGGGGCTCTGATCCCGTCCCTGGGCACTGGGGCTCCGATCCTGCAGCCTCTGCGCACCCCCCCTTGCGCCACCTGTGTGTCTAGTCACCTGTTCCTGGCTTGGCCCCCCCTTCTCCAAGCAGACTTCCTACTCTGCCGCCACAGCCCCCCCTTCTGGGCTTTGCCTCAGCCGCTTTCTCTTCTGCCTTGCCCCCTTTCCCCCTATCTGTTTCTCTCTCACCTCAAGCCGTGCGCTCTGTGTAGCGTTTCTTCTGGCTGCTCTCCTCTTCTCTGCATGACTCAAGTCTTAGCGAGCTGCTCAGTTGTGTGGGGTTTTTTAAAACTAAAGTGTGTGCATGCTCTGTTGGGTGCTTGTGCACATCCATGGAGACTTGGGGGAAAAAAAACCTTTTTGCTAGGGGACATGGGCGGGCGCCAGAACTACCACCGGAAACGCGATCAGACGCCCGCCCTTGCCCCATGGTTTCCGGAAACTAGTACCTCCGAGGTACTAGTTTTTTACTGCGCGTCTTCGGCAGGAAGCCTCGGGTGAGCCACGGGAGCTCTACGCTTCCCAGGTGTGGTGGTGAGATCGCACCCGGAAAATCCGCCTATCTTCCGTCCCTGTAGCGTGGCTAATGCTCCATGTGACCGGGGCCCATGTAGATCAAACAGAGGTGTGAGTGGGAAGGGGTACAGCATCATTATCACAAGTTCTGCCTCTGACGTTCTCTTGAAGATGTGGGAAAGTTTTGCATACATACAAGTGTCCAACTGTAAGGGCTTGGCTACACAATCAGGGACCATGAAAAAGCAGGATTTCTGTTTGCAGAGAAACACCTGCATATGTATAGAAATTTATTACACTTTCAGCCAAATGCATATAAGCCGAGGATGGAGTATGCTGTCTGACGTGACTATATTTTCCTTCCTCCCTGTGTATATTCATTTTCCTTAGAACACTGTATAAAAGGACTGGTGAAAGATTCTTTGAATAGTGCCCAGAGCACAGTTACTTCGTATGTTCCAAAACTGACCCTTAATATTGACAATAAATTCCTTTAAACAATTTTGAAGTTGGTCTTAGCCCTGTTCAAATATACATGGAATAGTGAATTATTCTTACTGAACAGTTAAAAAAAATGCCTAGATTTTAAATGTGCCAATCATTATCTCCTGTTCTCGCCTACACATGGCATTCAGCAACCCCTAACAAATGTGGAGGACCAGAGTTCAGGCTTCTAGTTCAAGTGAAACATAGAAATCAGTCACTAGGAATCTGCCAAAAGTGCATGCTGTATTAACTAGCATACAAGCAAAATGAACATCCAGACCAGCAAAAACAGCTACTCATCTTTCTATTTAAAATGATAGAAAAATTTGTAGCACTTGCCAATGGCAGGCCAGCATGCAAATATCAGAGAATAAACAAGGACTGTTACTCCTTAACCAAACAAATGCATAAAAACAACTGAGGACCATTTCTCTTCACATTGGCCGCCAGCCAAAATTTTTGTACAGGCTGTGTTGCAGGACCATCAATCTATTGACCTCATACCATGAAACAACAGTTCAACCTGTCTGAAGTAAAGGAAACTATCCAAATATGTAAGCATACTGTGCTCACCATCATTACTACCCAGTCACATCTCCAGAGACTTGTTAGGACGATTCAGTGGGTTTTAGGAATAAATTATGAATGAAAACTATTAAAAATGCTAGCTTACCTAAAAGCTCTGTACACTAAAGAAGACCAATTCTACACTTTTTCTATATAAACTGATACCTAGTTAAATCTATTCCTTCCCAATGTGCTTCTAATAGATGCACTATGTGATTCTAGAAATGTCCACACATTTAAATGCTGTTTGGGTTACCAGCTAGACAAAAAAAAAAGCCTTGGAAAGTGAGAGTGTGCACTTTGGGGGCAGTGGGGGGAAGAGGAAAAGGAAGAAGAAGGAAGAGTAGGAGTAGTAGTTTGAATTTATACTCCACCCTTCAGTACCCGAAGGAGTCTCAGAGTGGCTTACAACCCCTTTCCCTTCCCCTCCCTACAACAGTCACCCTGTGAGGCAGGTGGGGCTGAGAGAGCCCACCCAAGAACTGCCCTTGAGATAACAGCTCTGAAAGAACTTGTGACTGACCCAAGGTCACACCAGCAGGTACATGTGGAGAAGTGGGGAATCAAACCTGTTTCTCTGAGATTAGAGTTTGCACTCTTAACCACCACACCAAACTGGCTCTCCAGCAAGGCTGTTCAATTGATCAGCAGATGTTCTCTGTTTCATTTCTTTTTATATTCATTTAGACTTTTATCTCCTTTTCACTGTGGCTTAGGAGGGTCATTTGTACTATGCACACAGTTGGCCCCATGCAGTCCCAGATGGCAAAGGCACAGGATACGATAGCTTCATCTGTTAAAAATTATTATTATAAACTGCCTTGAACCAAGATGAAAGTTGGGAAATAAAAGTTTTAATAACATAAATAACAAAATAAAATAATTTTATTAATAAAACAAAAACAAACGTGGTAGAGGGCAGTCTTCAGCTATGTTTGTGGGATACCACACCCAGTTGTTTCCTGATCCCATCACACAGTTCTAAATCATTCCCTGCTTCTGCCATTTAAAAAAAAAAAAACCTTTTGATTTTAGGTAAACAGGCAGATTGCACACTGGGCCCCACCTGCAAATGTACCAATATTTTTACATATGCACACACTTCACTTGCAGAATTAGTTTTGAGATCTGCTTCCTGAGTCAGAAGGTGGCCTCCAATGTTCCCTCTAAGCTGTAGAGTCTTGTGAGCAAAAATGTGAGCTACTGGCATTAAAGTTGTGAGTGAGCAATTTGGGTACTGCATAAATTAGTTTGCTCTGGAGCCATCCTTCCTGAGCTAAGATAAAAATGTGTGAGCCGGAGGCTAAAAAACTGTGAGCTAGCTTGCACTAACTCAGCTTAGAAGGAACACTGCCTCCACTTACCAGAATTTTAGATTTCATGAGCTGGCAACAGTGGATACTTTTGGACTCTCTCTAGCATACTGTTACTACCTGAGTCACCTGTTGGCCAACCCAAACACCTGGATTACAAGTCAGGACCACTTGACACCATCCACAGTTCTGCCAACAACCTTCACTCTGACTATAACTATAAATACTAATGGAAGATGCCAGTGTTAGAAGCTGCTAATACAGACAGGGAGTTTGGTTAACACATTTTTTGATCAATCACACAGATCAGGTTTACTTAAAACATGAGCCTGAGGTATACATACTACAGTGGACCTGTTCAGACAGTGACTTTGTTAGGATCCTTGCAGATACGAGCAAATGAAGTTCAGCTTGTGGCTAATACATACAAGCAGAGAAGAAAACTTAAAAACAACAACGACAACACCTCCAAACCAATCAATGACTTACTGAAGTAATAACCTGTCTATCAATGTAAAATAATGAAGTGCTCCAACAAGGGAAACTCTGAAAATTTAACAGCTGAAATCTACCAGCCTTACTAATGTGAATGTCAGTCGGGTGGATTATACTCAAAAGTCTTATCACTATAAAAGTAACAGCAGAAAAATAAGCTGTATCGCATTGATGGGCACACCATTATTTGTTTTCTGAGACCTGTAGGAAATAGTTTATCAAGAAACGGTAAATGTTAAAACACACATATAACCCTCTACAGTAATTTGGTGACTTTTTCTCTGGTGGAGATTTACCTGTTATTCTGCCTAGCATCATAACAGAGAGTTAAGGCTACCTATAAAGCCACTGAAGACAGAAATTGTTTGATCAGATGGTCTCTTGATTTTATTAAGTTGTCCTAACTTCATATCTTAGCAAGTCAAACCTACTATTTGGTTTGGCAGGAAGCAAAAGTAGCCCTCACCAGTTGCTGCTACAAAGTACTGATCAGTGGTACCCCTCCCCGTACTCTCAAAAGTGTGTTGACTTAGGGGAGGCTTGTTGAAATAAGTTCTGAGAGTCCAAAGTAATTTGCAAGGCCAGGGACAACCATTTTTATGTATGAAGAGGCATGCAGCCAAAAGGAATGTGAGAACTTCAACATTAAATCTAACTAACTACGTATTTAGAATTTTACATAAACCTATTAATCTACATTGCAGCAGTACACTTATTATTGCTATGCTTGTATTTTCACATTGTAGGATGTGTACATGCAGCCACTAATATGGATATGCCCCATGGGTGCTAGTATTTTGGCAGTAATTGAGAACAGAACGAGTATTAATGTAAGCCCTAAACCTGCAAAATCTTGTGTACTTGCTCCATGTAATGAGGAAGGACCTTAACTTCACTGAGGCTACTTTCAATGTGTAAAGCATGCACATAAATTGTGCAGGCTGAAGCAATTTAGTTGTGTTCATTTATCAGTTAATTAAATAACAGCACTTCGAAACAGTGTGCGGCAATGGGAAGCAGAGGAATTAAAGGCCCTGTTAAATATTTGACTCAACTTGGTGCACATGCAGTCTGACGAAAATCAGCATTCTGGATCAGTAGGTATTAGTCACCTGCTGCGAAGTAAGGCAGATAATTCCAAGCTTCTACTTGAAATGCCTGGCATCAGATCCACAAGTCAAGGTTTAATTTTGTGTCAAGGGCATGAAATTCAGAGTCACTGCTAAGCAAAGACATTTTAAACAGATTACATTCTAAATAAATGGATGGGGAACAGGATGTGTGTAGAGTTACAAATGTCTTCTGTTGGGATTACAGATTTTTTTGGCAAAATTATGAGAGAGGAGAGAGGAGGATCATTTTCTAAACATGTTAACCCACATTTCTAGTCAGCAGAATCTATACCTTGAGTCAAAATCTAGATTTAAATAGACATGTTTAAATACATACAATGCCAGTTTTATATCAGATAAACTACCTACAATTCATATAATTTGCATGTTTACCAACCAGTTCAAATTAAAGGTCATTCTTTATATTGTTAACATGACAAGTCTCTACAGAGTTTGACAGAGACAATTTACATGATAATTATTGGGGTGGATGAGTCACAGCAAGGATTCATTCCCATCAACACTACTGTGAAATAAAACAACGTAAAGTAGTATGGAGTGAAAAATCATACATGCCATGTTTGTGTGGTTTGTGTTGGTTTATGGTGTTAACTTGGTCCCCTTAAGCAGGAGGCCTTTTTTTTAATTTAATTTTTTAAAAAACTTTAGTAAGTATTACATATTGTCTTTTTACCTGTACATTTCATGTTGGTTTTTAGCCCTTCCCCCTCCCCCCTCTGTTATTCCAGTGCGTTAGTCCTTTATTCCCAGCCACGGGCACAAAGTCTGGATCTTGTCCTGAATGTCTTTTCTTCCTTCTGTTGGTAGCCATTCCAAGTAGGTCTTCCATTTCTTCCTAATTCCTGTGGTCTTGTCTTCCCATGTGGTCTTCCGATTCAATTCCTCAATTATATCCGACTGTATGAAATCAAACAGATAATTGTGCCAGGTTTCTACAGTCCACTTACTCTTGTCCTTCCAGCCTAGAGCGATCACTGCTTAGCTTGCTAAGTATCATGACTTTAAACATAGCTTGGTTCTCTTTACTTACTGCTGGGTTCCCTAATATACCCATTAGCATTAAATTAAAGTTACTGGTCAGTGAAACTTTACATATTCTTTTTATAATTTGTAATATTGTTGACCAAAATACCCTAACCTCTGGACATTCCCACCACTTGTGGGAAAACCATCCCTTAGCTTGTTTGCAATGCCAGCATCTAGGACTCATTCCTGGAAACATATTTGCTATTTGCGCTGGTGTTTTATACCATTTTGTAAAAAAATTACGCTCTGTTTCATTGAATTTTATCACTTTAATTTCCTCTATTCCTTCCACTATTTTCCTTGCCATATTTTCTGATATCTGGCCTTCTTTGGCCCAAGTTTTTTGTAGGTAAGATATTGTCTTAGATATCGTCTTGTCTTTATTTGATATCATTTTCCTATAAATTTTTCCTGCTAGTCCTTGTTTTGATTTTTGCATCCCTTTGTATAATTCTTCTATTGGCTCCTCTGTCCAAATTTTCTCTTTTTCCTTAATCTTTTTGACTATACTGTAGAGTCCTGTTATTTTTAACCAGTGTTGGTTACCTACCTCCTCTATTATCTCATGTACCGGTTTTAAACTACCTCCTCTAAACATGTCTTCCAGCCTATGGTAGCCTTTAGATTTTAGCCAATCCCACCATTTATTTTCTCTTATTTCACTACTTATAGACTCTAGTGGTGTCCATCTTGAGTTTCTCCTTAACCATAGCTCTTGCCACCTACTCCAAGCTTCTAATGCTGAGTATCTGGGGCCTTTAATTAATTTGAGGTCTTTTTTGTGACTTTGGTGAATATCCCAAAGCGTCCTATGTTATTGTTGGTCTCATTCTCAAATCTAACCCATTTTTGCTCCTCACCATCCCCTATCTCTAATAGCGACTTTATTTGGAAGGCTTCATAATAACCAACTCTGAGACCCCCCCAGCCCAACTCTTTTTTGAGGCCATGTACCATCCTTTTTTGGATTCTACATTTTTTGCTGCCAAATATCCACTCTCTAATCCCTCTGTTCCATTGCTCTAACCTTTTACTATGGGCTTCTAATGGTATGGACTGAAATAAATATATTAACATTTTAACACTCCTAATCCTAGTAGATGTTCCTAGAGTTTTGTTTTTCCACTTTTCCATTTCCTTCTCTATTTTCTTCCATATCATTTTGTAGTTAACTTCCGAGATTCTATCCATCTTCCTTTGTAACTCTATACCTAAATATTTAAACTTTTTAGTGCCCATTCCTATACTTGTGATTTTATTTACTTCTTTTTTTCCTCCTTATTCACATTAAGGTACATGATTTCTGATTTAGCCATATTAACCTTTAAACCTGAACATCATTCAAAGTCCTCTAGTATAATTTTAACTTCTTTTATCACCTCTTTAGGGTTTGTCATGACTACTATAATATCGTCTGCAAATAAATTAATTTTCATTTCTTCCTTTATTGCCTTATAACCTTCTATCCTTACACAGTTTCTTATCCTCTCGCCTAGCTGTTCTATCACTATAATAAATAGGAGCGGAGAGAGCAGACACCCCTAAGCAGGAGGCCTTGTGCATATAGGTGCTTGCAAATGGCTACAGAAAATAATATCAGCAGATAAAGTGGCAGCGCATAAGTATGAGCAAATAAAGTATCATTCTAATTCAGTTCTAAACTAATAGAGGATGCTTTAGGTATTGGAGAGATGAACCACGAACCACTAGGCGATGTAAATGCACTAGAAACAAGAGATTGCAAATATGAGAGCAAACTTAATGCATATTAGCCAATCTAAACGTTAAACCATCAATTGCCACCCATCTGTCCTTCTAGTTTTAGCTCAGTTTCCTAGCAAGTAAGCTGATGCAGTTTCATAGCTACCCATCCAAGGATACAGGCAGGACCAGGGTTGCCAGGTCCCTTGGATCTGCCAGCGGGAGATGGGGGTGAACTTACAGGGAGTGGGGAGGAACACTGAAAATAAATGTGACATGTCGATGTGACCCAGAAGTGACATTGGCATATCAAGGACATTGGGGGTGATGCTCTGGTTTTGGGGCAAAACTCTATGGTGGAATTAGCTTCTACCATAGAGTTTTGCCCCAAACCCAAAGCATCCTCCCTGACGTCACCAATGCGACTAGGTCACTTCTGGAACATGTAGGCATGTTGTGTTTATTTCTGGCTTCTTGTCTGTTGGGGGGGGTAATTGGAGGGGCAGAGAGGAGTGCCCAAAACTGGGGGGCCCACCCACATCAGGGAGGGGGGTCTGGAATCCCTAGGCAGGACCCTCACTCTCAGCCCTCAGACTCCTGGGAAGTAGGAGGAGGAAGGGCAAAACATAGCACCTTGGGGCCTGGAACTACAAGACAGGCCTGTCTGGACCCAGAGTTCCATGGCTGTTAGAAAGAAAGCCTTTAAAAAGTATTCTTCCATATGGAAAGAATAAAAGATCACAGAAATAAAAATCTAAAAAACTAAAATTTTGGTCAAATTGCTAGCGCTAATAAGAAAGTGAACCACAGGCAGTTTAAATCCCAGAAATAGTTCTTTAAAGTGCCCAAGGTAGCAGAGCTGGATTGACAGGTGAATGAATTGCCAAATTCCTATCCTCACCTAAGGTTTTTATAACTTTTGCTTGATCAGTGTCATTACCAAGATGGATCCCATGCTATACAGTGGAGATGTGTAGTCCTTTGTAGTATGATTGCGCATGTAAACAGTCAGAGGGGAGATGTTTTATCCCCCTTATGTGTGGAACCTAGTCCTGTGCAATGTGGTTCTCATGGCATCTTAGCAGCTGATTGTCTTAGCTCAGTTCACAATAAGCTTCTCCTCACCCCATAATATCAGTTAGAGGCAAACATCATTGGAGTCATCTAGTGGGGGTGGTCTTCTGTTATAAAAATTCATTTGGACCATCTTTAGACATATCCCCCCTCCATGAAAAGTGTTCTACCAATTCTAAGAGGTGGTTGCCTAGTGTTTACAGTTACTGCAGTTAAAAGTTCCTCACGGAACGCAAAATGATCACTCAATGCTGTATCATTGGATCCAGATCTTCAGGTGCCTAGTGGTCAGCAGAGAGGCCTCAGACAACAACTTGTGCACTCCACCATTTGAGCTGTGCTTCTACCCAGGGTTTTGGTCTTCTCTGGTCTTGGGGTGCTGGGGGTGACCATGAGGTCCTTGGCTGCTTACCCTCATGGGTCCCTCAGGAATTCCAGGTTTTGGTGGTGGCTCCTGCTCCTAAGCATTCTGGGCTTCTGGTCCAATAGACAAAGCTAGCCACAAGTTCTCTGATAGCCACTGGGGGGGGGGTTAAAGGACCAGGCTCCTCAGTGTTTGTCATGTTTTTCTCTTTCTCCATGGGACCTACTACCATGGTGCCCTCTCCCTTTGATGAGGAATTATCAATCCCAGTCTTGACAGGTCTAAAGTGGGTTTTGTAGACCTCTGAATGTGAACCTTGATTTGTTAATGCACTTATGGTAGAAAATATACAGTGCAATCCTAAAAACATTTTCCTAGGAGTAAGCCCCATGGAAGAGACTTGAGTAGGATTCTGAATAGAACCGCTTGGGATTGTACTGACAATCATGGTTTACAAGGCTGATGAATCTATTCTATGAAAGCATAAAGACAACATGCAAGGTATCCATGAAAAGGATATGTGTGTATATGCATGTCTGTGTATGCGTGTGTGTATTTATCAACTCACAGTAGACTTATGGTGATCCCCATAGGATTTTCAGGGCAAGAGACATTCACAGTTGGTTTGCTATTGGCTGCCTTCACATTACAACTCTGGTATTCCTTGGAGGTCTCCCATCCAAACACTAGCCAGGGCCAACCCTGCTTAGCTTCCAAAAGCTGATCAGATCAGGCTAGCCTGGGCTATCCAGGTCAAGGCATGAAAAAGGATATGAATACAAAAAGAAAATGGGATGGAAGAAAATTGCTTAGAAAGATTCCGTAGATGTGCAGAGTTGTCCTCTTCAGCGCTGAAAAACATTTCTCATGATGGGCATCTCCTCTGCATTCATGAAATATTTCCTTATATTGAAATAAATCAGAAGCCTCTACTCACTCAGAACTCCACATCTGTATCACTGTTCCCACAACAGTGCTAGAGTTATTCTGGGACAATTGTCTTTCTCTTATTGAGATGCGGGGTAATCTCAACAACTCATTCATCATCTGCCAGCATTCATCTTTTAGCTTTTCATTACTGTTCCAAATAGCTGCAGTTCCAGAGCATTTGCCTTTACCACTGTCCTTCACATTGATCTCAGTGTTTAAAAGCCATGTTGACCCTCAATTGATTTTAAATTGGATCCAAAGACGCTACGGAAATATAAAGCAGAAGAGCTTTATTTGTTGTGCTCACATTAGTAATTTTCCACAGGAAAAAGCATCCTGATAAACAGAACAGGACAAAAGGGGGGGAACCTTTTATGTCTTCACATTAATACAATACACTGTCTAAGAAGGTCCTGTATAATGGATAGTATCTCTGCAACGTCACTTCAAACACTCACAATCAAGACATGAAAATTCCTTCCATCCCTTCAGAATAGTACGATTATTGCTGTTTTTTAAATTGGGGTGAGCAGACCTTGCTTTAATGGCCTACTACTTTTTAAACCCAGCAGATCTCCAATAAAAGCCATTTAGACAACTTTGATTCAGGAAGCCATTCTTAAAAGGATGGCTTGACTTGTGAGATGGTGTCAGTTGCAATACCAGCTGCAACCCATGAGGCACAATCTAGGGGTGTGCTTTTGGCTTTGCTGAATGGAATAAATACCTGGAAAATACCTTATCGGTATTTTTCAAGTACATATTCAGTCAAATCAGATTCTCTAATCTGATTAGGCTACTGATAAAGTGCACCTGAATAAAAGCTGATCTTATTCGGCTTTAATTTGGATGCCCTACCCTGAATCAGGGAGAGAAGGGAAAACAGATTAAGGAGGTATCTTTAAATGCCTCAGCGATCTGTGTTCACTTCCCCAGCTGGCTTGGCACAGCGGCCAGCTGGGGAAGTGAAGGGGTGGCATCTTTAAAAGCCTTCCCAATCAGTCTTCACTTCTCCCAGTTGGCCTGCCATGGCGCCGCTCTGGGGTGCTCCGGGAGGAAATGACCCCTGGCTCTAGAAGAGAAGATGCTTCTGTGTTTCCTAGGCAATCAGAAGTGCTTGTTTTTCTCCAGTAAGATCAGTAAGCTTGTTTTTCTCCAGTAAGATCAAAGCTCCAGTAAAATCCAGTAAGATCAAAGCTACAGCAAATGTTTTCCAGTTGCCCAGGTCCAGCTTCTGACACTTGCTACAGGAAGCTAAGGAAATGTGTTTGAACTGAAGCAAAAGAGAGCATCATAGATGGGGCTATCAACAGAGATGGAGTGAGGGGGGGACAAAATTTGGGGATCCCAAGTCAGCTGGAGGGACCTTGAAGCTAGTGTCATGCTGCAGCCAGCTAAACATCTTTTAATTTATTTTAATGTAGTTCTAGCTGCAGCCACAAGGGGTGCAAGGAAGTTTGAGCATATCAAAAGGTACTCTACAATCAGCTAGACTTGCCTTGCTCCAAGAATGAAACTAGGGATATGTGCTTGGTATATATTGAGTCAAATAAATACACAAAAATACCTTATTGGTATATTCCAGGTATTTTTTCAGACAAATATAGATCAGAGAATTTAGATCAGAGATCTGTACTCAGTTACCAAAATAGCCCTGCCCTAATAAAAGCCGATATGAATCCGCTTTTATTTGGGTATGGCTAGAGGGCATTTAAAGAAACCATGAGTGAACTGAGCAAGCATTTAAAGTTTAAATCCCTTCTCCATTAGGCCCCCCATAGGGTATAATGGAGCCAAATAAATTTGCCAATCCTGATTATTGGCCAAATCCCAATATCAAACTGATTTTTGGATTCAGGAATATCAGAAAATGCCTTTTTTTTGTTGTTCAGTACACCTGATCCCAAAAAATACCGATTTTTTTTTTTGCACATTCCGAAATCAAACTTGCCTCACAAATAAGCACATTGACCAAGCCTGCATTGGAGCAAGACAAGACAACATGCATTGATGACTGATTCAGTAATTGCCAGCCTGCAAGTCATTTCTCCAATAGTCTAGCCTTTCTTTCTTCCTTTCCTTGCACCCACCTCAGCCAGATCTTGCAAAGTGGTAGTTAGGGTGTAGCAGCAAGATAAAACAACCTTCCCCTCACTTTTCCTTAATTTCTATCCCTCTTCTCCACACTTTTCTCATTCATTTCTCTCTCCCTCCACCTAATTTTTCCATGTTCCCCTGTGTTTATTTTCAAGTCTAGGCCTCAAGTCTTTCTCATCCCTTTCCTCTCAGCAACAGAATGTCCTTAATAGTAGTATAGTAGCAGATCCTTTCTTAATATTGTGAACAGGAGGGGAGTTAATATTTCCCCATGATCTAACAAAGTAGTAAAATGATGCTTCCTCTCCACCCCCTTTATATGCATGGTAATGGAACATTAATCTGTTTCAGTGGTTATATATATGTAACAGAAATTAGAACTCCCAGTTCAGGCACTAGGTAGTTATAATTATTATTGTGTTGCTGAAAGATCTAATAGCTCTTTGTAATGTTATTAAAATTAGATTTATAACCAATGTCATATCCAGTCTCTCTCCTCAATGGGGGCCCAAAGCTGTATTGTTCTCCTGTCTTCCATTTATCCTCACAACAACTGTGCTCAGTGGGTTTGGCTGAGAATGTGTCACCCTGTAACCTTCCAAGGCAGATTGGTGGATCTAGGTGTTAAAGACACGTGACAGCTTGCGTAAAAGCTATTTATTTATTTATTAGACTTATATCCCGCCCTTCCACATGGGCTCAGGGCGGCTTATTACATGTTGCCTATTGAGAAGATAACCTGGTTCATGGTGTTCAAATACCCTTCATTTTTGGCACTGCAACTTCCATCACCATTCTGAGTATGTGTTGCAATGCAAGCCTATCCAATGTGTGTGTTTTTTTAACTGCACGGACTGTGCAAAGGGACTGTATAACATGGTGACCTGGGAATACCTGTTGAGACTACACAGCTGAAAGAGGGACACCTTCCTTTAGCATTGCTGCTCCAGAAGTGATCCAGAGTTACCAGCCATCTCGCCTGTTGTGAGATGAAGCAGTTCCATAAGCCTGTACAAAGCCTCAGACACCTTGCCATGGAAAGGCACGATGACAGAAAACTCCAAACTCCATTAGGAGTTTCTTCCAGCACATGTAGGCAACCCCCTTCCCCCCTCTTCCAGCTACCTACAAATCTAATCAAGAGACTTTATTCATGGTTGCTTAGCAACTAATCGC
>NW_015168065.1:158654-171349 GCF_001447785.1 Gekko japonicus
TGACACTGTCTAACCATCTCATCCTTTGCCATCTCCGTCTTCTTTGACCTTCAATCTTTCCCAGCATCAGGGTCTTCTCCAGTGAGTGCTCCCTTCTCATTTGGTGGCCAAAGTATTTGAGCTTCAGTTTCATTATCTGGCCTTCCAGGGAACAATCAGGGTTGGTTACTTTTAGGATTGACTGATTTGATCTTCTTGCAGTCCAAGGGACTCTCAAGAATCTTCTCCAGCACCATAGTTCAAAAGAATCTATTCTTCGGCGCTCGGCCTTCCTTATAGTCCAACTCTCGCAGCCATACATGACTACTGGGAATACCATTTCTTTGACCATGCGGACTTTTGTTGGCAGGGTGATGTCTCTACTTTTTATCATGCTGTTTAGGTTCACCATCATTTTCCTCCCAAGGAGCAGGCATCTTTTAATTTCATGGCTGCTGTCACTGTCTGCGGTGATCTGGGATCTCAGGAACATGAAGTCTCTCCATTTTTCCATTGGAAAGGCTCAATCAATGAGGACAGGTAAATATCACCCAATCAATGAATGTCCTGCTAATGCAAATGTGTTTATGATCTATCTTTATTTCTGAGAATCAGTATATGTGTGTGTGTGCTTGTGTATTGTTTGACTGAGACATCTCTATCAGTAAAAGACATTGTGTTTTACCAATCATGGTGTCTGTTCTGGTACTTACAGTAAAGTTGGGACTTCTGTATAAACTGGTGTGAACCCTAATTTGCCTATTGCAAATTAATAATCATAACTTCCCCAATATTAATTGAGAATTTAAGGCAATTTGGGTAACATATGGTGGCCAGTTTTCAGACATGTAGCATTATTTTCGGAGTTATGCCTGCCACAAACAGAGATCCTTAGTTTCCATTGCAAATCACATGGTATGGTTGTGGTTCATCTCACCTGTGCCAGGATTTCCCTATGCCTTTCAATTTTTGTCCTGGAACTTCCACAATCATCCTGCAGCTGGTGGCCAATTTTGAATCTTCTAGCTCTATTTTATAATGAGTTATGCCTTCCAGCATGGTGTAGTAGTTAAAGTGTCAGACTAGGATCTGGGAAACCCAGGTTCAAAACTCACTCTGCAATGGAAGCTTGCTGGGCGACCTTTGCCAAGTCACACACTCCCAGCCTAACCTACCTTGAAGGGTTGTTGTGAGGCTAAACTGGAGGAAAGGAGGACAATGTAAGTGGGTTTTATCCCCATTTATAGTTGCCAAACTCCAGGTGACACCTGGAGATCTCCTGCTATTACAGTTGATCTCCAGATGACCAAAATCATTTCCCCTGGATAAAATGGCTGTGTTGGAGGGTGGACTCTATGGCATTATACCCTGCTGAGGTTCCTCCCCTTCCCAAATCCTGCCCTCCTCAGGCTCCATGTCCAAAATCTTCAGGTATTTCCCAATCCAGACCTGGCAACACTATCCCTATTGGGGACAAAGGCAGGATATAAATAAAGTTAGTAAGTCAATAAATAAATCAGATGGACAGACAGGCTGATACTTTTATCACTATAGAAATTAAAAGATGCCTGCTCCTTGGGAGGCAAACCTTGGCAGCATAATAAAAAGTAGAGACATCACCCTGCCAACAAAAGTCCACATAGTCAAAGCAATGGTATTCCCTAATGTATGGCTGCGAGAGTTGGACTATAACGAAGGCCGAGCGGCGAAGAATAGATTCTTTCAAATTATGGTGCTGGAGAAGACTCTTGAGAGTCCCCTGGACTGCAAGAAGATTGTTGTGTCTTTACCATTAACATGTAATGTTAAGCTTGAAACCTCAGCCGGATTCTAATCTGGAACAACACCATTGGCTGAAGCCTGTACTGTAACCAATGAAATGTAAGAGTCTGTGCTGGAGGGAAGACAAATGATTGGTCGTTATCCATGTAATGTGACTGGATGTTAACTATGTGAAGGTGTGGCTAAACCAGCCCGGGAGAGTTTAAAAGGAGCTATGCTCCACTGTTGTTTGTTGTGTGGAGTCTTGTGTCGTCTGATGCTGTGTGATCTTTTGGAAGTTCTCATTCTCAATAAAGCTGATCCACTTGTCACTTACTTCATTGTTGAGATGCATACTTAACAATGATTAAATCAGTTAATCCTAAAAAAAATCAACCCTGACTGTTCCCTGGAATGCCAGATACTGAAGCTGAAGCTCAAATACTTTGGCCACCAAATGAGAAGGGAGCACTCATTGGAGAAGACCCTGATGCTGGGAAAGATTGAAGGTCAAAGAAGAAGGGGATGGCAAAGGATGAGATGGTTAGACAGTGTTATCGAGGCAGCAAACTCCAGAGCATGACAGAAGACAGGAAGGTCAGGCGTGATGTGGTCCATGGGGTCGCGAAGAGTCGGACTCGACTGTGCAACTGAACAACAACAACAGCAAGCCAAGTGATTTGTTTTTCTATGAGATTTGGTTTGGTCAGGGTCACATAGGGGGGCTAAGTGGAATCTTTTTCTGGGGGCCCATGGTGGCTCTTGGCAGCCCTGAGCATAGATCCCAAAAATAGATAAACTAAGACAGTTTGGCTTTGCAGGGCATTTTGTAACCACCAGCCCACCGTTTTGCGGGGCTGGGTTCTAAAAGTGCACCACTTCTGTACCCACCACAAAGGCCTGGCTAAAATCAACCAATTGATAGTTCAGTTTTTGAATGTAGGGAACTGAGTTTTGTTATTCTTCTAATTCCAGCCACTGAGTCCCTGGCAGGAAAATTTTATTTACACTTTCAAAACCATAGCCATTCAGCACAATGTAAGTGTAAAATCTATTTTACAGCTAGGGAGTCATGAAACTGAAACAAACAACTTGCCAATGATCAGGCTGAAAGCAGCCAGGCATCCTTCCACCATGCCTGAATCCAGCTCAGCTGAGAATCCCCAAGGAATATTTTATCTTGAAAAGTAATTGTCATTCGTATTATATTGATTCTTGTGAGCTGCTTTGGGAGCTAATTATTGTCTGCAAAAGCAAGATTAAAATATAATAAACAAAACAGGAAGAAAACAATTTATGTAGATAAGGAATTCTGACACCACATCACGTCTGCAAGGTTTGAGGGATCTGAGTTTATGAAAGCTAATTACAAGCATGAGTCCAAGTGGTCATCTGTGAAATTAGAGTGTTGCTTTGCCTTGATTGTATTTATGAAAGAAAAGGCAGATTTAGCACAACACAAACAAAACCTGCAGAAAGGTGTTAAGTACAAGCAACTATTCCAAGTCATGGATACAAAGTTCTACAATTTGGCTTCAGAAGACCTAGATTTTAACTGCAATTCATTTTAAACAACTAAAACCTCGCATTGTTCATGTTAAGAGTTTCACCACACAAAACCTGCTGATAGATTTGCAGTGCAATCAGAAGTAGAGTTACACTCCTCTAAACTCATCACTTCAATGGATTTGGAAGGGCATAATTCTATTTAGGATTGCACTTTAATAATTACAATATTTTAAACTAAGATCTGGGATGTCATCATTTTCACATGGAACTTCTTTTTACAGGCACTCATGATTGCTTTTCCTTCTGTGGTGAAAGTCTGTGAGGGGCAACTTGGTTTCCTCTATGAGTTGCTTGATATATATTATCCCTAGAATTATCACCTTCAGATTAATTATCTTTTAAAAATAGATCTTCTTTCACCTGGAAATTGTCAAAATCTATTCTGAGAATGATGAATTTGAGATGTGTCAGTCATGTCTGTGGACTCATCATGCTGGATAGAAAGGCTGATACACTCATCAATGTCACTTTTGAGCTACTCAATCAAACCAGAACTGATTGTTTCTCTGTGTTTTGTGACAGATCTCCAGGAAAGCTGATCATTAATAGCCAACAGAAGTTCATGTTACCAAAAAAATCAAATAATTATTCAGCTGTTCTTAAGTAATGTCAGTTTAATAATTTCACTACCCTCAGAACATGACTTACTCCACTGTGAAGCCATTGTATTCATTCTGAATTTGCCATTGGATGAGTGAAAACTGGTTGACATTTGAAATTTTAGTTCCCTTGCTTTTGCCTTATGGAGTTCATTCTGGATAGCTATTACTATTTTTTTGTGTGATTAGTTTTCTAATATACCTCAATGTATCCCCCTTTTCTTTTGAGTGGAGCTACACTAGAATGGCATTCATGTACACAAACTTCAATTTCACCACTAAAAAAAAAAATGCTTCCTCCAAGTCCTAATTAAAGGGTCACATATTTTGTTCCTTGGTGCTTGGTCCTTAATATGTTTTGCTGTCTGTTAGATTAAGGTTTCAAAAAAAAATATATGCAGAGACTTCTCAAGACTGAGATTAGGGATGTGCAAAAAAAAGAAAGAAAGAAAGCCACTATTTTTCAGATTTGGTGTATTCAACCTGAAAAATATTGCTATTTTCTGATATTCCAGAATCCCAATACTGGTATAGTGTTTGGATTCAGGAAATATTTGGGAAACCTGAAATATTTTGGCTCCATTATACCCTATGGGGACCATTATAGTCAATGGCCCACATAGGGTATAATGGAAAATTGATATGGGGGTATCTGGGACTCGGGGGGCTGTTTTTGAGGTAGAGGCACCAAATTTGCAGCATAGCTGCTGGTGCCTCTCCTTAGAAAACACCCCCAGTCTCAAAAATATTGGACCAGGGGGTCCAATTGTACAGGCCCCCCAAAAGTTACCCCCATCCTCCATTGCTTTCATTGGAGAAAAAATACACTTAGAGGCATTGTGATCCCTTTAACTGCCTTCTCCAAGCCACACAATTCTGCAGTGAGTGAACTCCAAAGGTGTTTAAAGGGCATACAGTCCCTTTAAACACTTTCAACCAGCGAGTTAACCTGAAAGGTGTTTAAAGGACTGTGAGACCTTTCAATGCCTTTGATGTTCCCTCACAGCTTGGAGAAGACATTTAAAGGGATAATGATCCCTTTAAATGCCCTTTGACTATCCGGTGCTTGGCAATTTTGGACAGCTGAGCACTACCCCAAGTCTGTATCTGGCTAAAACAATATACAAAAAAAATACTGATAATGTATTTTTCCCCCAGCTCAGATTTAGCCAAACACATACCCCTGGACTTGGATGCATCTGTACTTCTGCTCTCCTGCAGTTAAAATTGTACGCACACTAGATTTGTATGAGTATGGAAATGGAAGATTCTTACATACTGGATTTGCAGCTAATCCTGTGCACATTTACTGAAAAATGCACCCCATTCATTCTGTAGGTCTTAAATTAGTACACACAGGATTGCAGCTGTCATTTTCAAAACACAAGATTTCTAGCACAGTCTTACCCATGTTTACTCAGCAATAAGTGCTAGTGATGGACATCCTCCTTTCAGCCTGCTTTTGAAGTGGGTGCATAATTACAAGTATTTAGCATTGAGGATCCTGGTTGATTGCCTTTTTGCTTCATAATAAATAGAAGAAATCAAGAAAATATAGGCTAGCAGAATAGAAGCAGAGAAATAAATACGTTGCAGGAGGAAAGAGAAAATAATAAAGCCTCCAGAGCTGGAAATTGCCAGGATTGAACAGCATCTTTCCCCCTAAAGCTTTAGAAAATCCATGGACTTGCTCACCATTCTATGAAACCTTGAAAAATGAACTGTTTGGGAGAAGTTGTCTCAGCTCTGAAATTAGGTTTGCCAGTGTATGGACAATTCCATCCCAGCTCCAAGGTCACCATGACCACAAGAAATGTGCAGAAAGCTCATCAGTCCTATCCTCCCACACTGTACAGTGTAAAGGTGCAAGGTATGATGCATGACACTGAGGGATCACCCTCCTCCTACCCCCTGATACCATTCCCCCATGAGGGACTGGCTTGGGTGCCCTCCAGTGCTTCGGAGTGCTTTTCAGTCTAATAACAGTAACGACCTATCCTGCACTAATCCTGTAATCCCAGCTAGGGCCTAGCCAATCCATCAGACTCAGGTCTTAATATGCATCCTATCACAGTCACAACAATTGTGGACTAAGTAACAAAAGTGGGCCTATCAAAGCTAATCAGATGGAAACATTAAAAAAAAAATCCAGGCCCAGAAGCATCCAGTTTATCCCACAGTGATATAAATAGGAAGAGATGTGGGAGAGACTTCACAACAAAAAGCATACCAGATAAGTCATACTGCTTATATAGTTTCCCCTTTCCAGCCCTTAGTTAGCTGCATTTTAAAAAATACAGCCATTACAGTCCCCCACGCCATGTCTGATGTTATAAGGTGATGGACAGAAAACCATCCCCCACTGCATTCCAGCTGGGGAGTGCTTTTGTCAATATTGGCTAAAGCACATATTTAAACTGGAGGTGTTTGTTTATTTATTTATTAAAAACATTTATTAGCCACCTTCCTACCTTGCAGAAGTACATAATTTTGCATTCCCAGCAGCAGTATAACTTATGGGGAAATTATATTTGACTTATAATAAGTAATAGTGCTATACAAATTTGCCTCTGATTTCATAGGTGCTCACTCAGAGATAAATGTGATATTTACTCCTTTATTTCTCTTTCTGATTTCTATTATGTTCTCCTTGCTGCTGCATGATTGTCAAACTGCCAGTTTGTTTCTAGACCCTGCTCTTTTGTCTTGTAAATAATCTAGTTAACAGATATTAATAGGTGATAGTGGAAGGATGCAGATGGCTAGCTTACCATTTGATAGGGATTTCTGCCAAATGGATGCCTGGTTCGAACTCACAATACCCATGGGGTTGGGCAATCACCTACATTAGTAATCTATGGTTGATGACATTAAGAAAGGAAGCTATTTCTTTGAGCTATAATGTTTCATGATTACTAAAGTTTTCTTCCATAGATGGGTTTGTCTTCCCTGCTTTTCCCCTGTAGTTTGATGAATACACAAGTGTTGCTTCTATATTTTGAAATATTTCAATAGCATTTTTCATGAGAGTTTAAAAAACAACAAAAACTAAGTCTATTAAAAATGTATTATTTATTTACCCACTCAGAAATAGTACCCAGAGGTGTGTAGCTGTGTATTATGTGATGAGGAGTTTGTGTTGTGCATGAGTGGATTTCACTGTGTAAAGTGAATCTTTTAACGTGCTTCCCCCCCCCTTTTTTGATTTTGTGGTACACACATGAGGAGGGGGAAAATTCAAAAGGATCTGTACTCTGTGTGTGTGTGACTGTGATGGAGTGCATCCATGTGAATGACAGTGGAGTACATCCTCTTTCCTCATTTGTCCATTTGCGTCTTCCAGGTGGGTGGGAAGAGCAGATGCCAAATATTACTGTTTCTGAGTTAGTTAGAAATCTTTCTCTTTCATTTTCTTTGTTAGTATTTGCACCATAATGCCTATAACCAGTATACACTCTAGAGATGTGCTAGTAGAATCAAAGCTTAAACGTGAAAAGACTGACTGGATCCAGGGGCAGATTAAGGCTCGCTGGTGCCCTAAACACTGACCAATCTTGGTGCCCCCCTCCTTTCCACACTGACCCAGTCCATTTTAGTTGTTGACCTGTCTGACCAGATATACAATGCGGGTTGCAGCAATACAAAAATTTATTCATATGATAACACAATATACTCTACAAACTAAACTTTTTACCCTTTTCCCAACTTTGTGGTGCCCCCTTTGGCCCTGGTGCCCTAAGCACGTGCTTAGTCTGCTTAATGGTTAATCTGCCCCTGACTGGATCCTAGCTGTATGCCTTGCTATGGCTAACATTACTGTTCTGAGAAGGGCTGGGCTTCTCTTGCCAGTTTGTGGGCACTTAGTTACACAAATCAAGAGTGAGGGCAGCGAGGCAGACACAGGGGTGGAAATGTTACAGGCATAATTTCCTCTCCCCCCACTGGTGGAGCATCTTCTCAGTCATGCTGTGAATGGCTGAGGCCCAGGCTGCAAGCCCCAGGCTAAAAGCAACTGGGCAAGATCCCTTTGACTTGCACCTTTTGGTGTGTACCTCAGGTGAGCATCTCCTGTTGAAGCCCTTGCTACATTACCTATTCAGAGGCAGAGAGCAAAGTAGTCAGTGTGGGTATCGCCTTCTTACCTCCTGGCTTCAGATGACCACATCTGGGGACAGATTTCTTCCCTCCCTCCTTCCTGTTTTCCTAAGCATCCTGATGAAGCAGTGCCACTGTTATACACAGTGGTGGTTGGGGAAAGGTGTATGCATGTCTGCAACTAGTGTAAACACCGAAAATGGTTCCTCACCTGCATAGAGCATTACAGAGCTAGCATAGATGACCACTACCTCATGAACCAGCCTATGGTCTACTGTGATTCCAGTTTTGTTTGACCTGGGTTTAGATGACAGCAGTTGGCTGAGTCAGAAAAGAATAATATTGTAGGTTCACTGTTTTGCAAACCTAAATGAGATATAATTACTCAGATAATCAATGTTTCTCTTTGACAGGTTATTCGGCTGGAACAAATCTCTTGTCTATCTTGACTCTATTAAGTGTGTACTTTAAACGATTACAATTTAAATGAAGAAGTAGCCTAATCCGCAAGCTGTATTCAGGGCATTTTTTGCAATGTAATATAGAAGCAGTCTATGAATGTGATTTACCCTTTTCATTTCATGATGCCTAATGGACACTAAAATAAAGTCCAGTATCTTATGTCTTGAGGGATTAAATAGGACTGCTAATCTATTTAAAGGAAATCATAAAGCTGTCAAGCTTTTAATGAACCTTATGAAAATTTTACTATAAATTGTTTTCTGAGTGACCCCTTTTCTGATTAGGGGATATTAAAATTGCAAGAGAAGAAGGAAGGAAAGGCAGTTACTGCTAAGATGTCTCTTGGAAGAGTTCATGACCTGATTGAGCTATTGGTATCAACTGGAATGAAGGAAATCAAGTTATCTGAATCAAAATGAAATCTGAATACACTTGGATCAAGACACTCAATCAAAGAGAAGAAGGCAGAGGGCAAAATGAGATATTTATTGCTTCACTGTGTGAGCAAAAGAAGCCTTCCATGGTCTGATATATACACTTAAGTGGAGGCAGTGGTTATCCTGAAATGCTCAACACGCTGCATGCTTGCCAGAACTTGGCCTGTAAATGCTGTTGCCTTCTGTGTAGTGAGTAGCAATGGGCATGAACAGAATTACAAATAGAAATTTGTTACAAACCAGGTCAGTTCATGTGTTTGCAAACCACGATTCATGCAATCACACTGTTCGTGAACCACTCATGAACTGCTATGACTTGTGTGGTAGTTCATTTGGTTCATAAGAGGGTTTGTGACCAACCCTTTAAAGTTGAACTGTGACAGGAGCATGACTCACCAGTGAGCTCAGAAGGCATTAAAATGGCTTCAGAGTTCACTGGCAAGTTGTACTGCAGAAACAGTGCAATGCGAGTGATCTCTCAGAAGGCATTCAGTGCCTTCTAACAGCTCACTTGTGTCGTGCCACCATGGTGGCATGACTCATGCCTTTTGAGTTGATTTGTGAGTTGTGCTGCCATGGCACAACATGAGGAAACTCAGAAAGCATATAAATGCCTTCTGAGTTCACTTGTGAGAGCTGTTGGAGCTTCCACAGGGGAAGCAAAAGGCATAGCTGAACTGGCTTCCATCTGCGGATGTGGGGGGGAGGGGGCAAAAGGGATCACTGAACTGGCTTGCATTCCATGGGGCGGAGCGATCTCTTTCACTCCCCCCCTGGCTTGGAACCTGCACAAACCTCATGAACCCAAACCGGTTCGTTCAATGGAAAAGTTCATGGAGGTTTGCAAACCGTGGTTCGTGAGACCCCATGAACCACAAAGCACCATGAACCTCCATTTTCCTGGTTTGTGCCCATCCCTACTGGTGAGTTGTGCTTTGGAGCTCTCATGCCTGAAAAACATCAGTGACGTGTCCATGCTCCAGAGCCATTGTACATAAAAATAAACAGGAGTCTTTTGGCACCCTAAAGACTAATACCTTTTTGTTCTAATGTAAGCTCAGCCGGTCAAAGAGCCATTAAATGCAGGGAATACAGGATAAGATGTAATTATGTAATTTCATGGTGCTTTGACCTGGTTGTTTACAATTATTTCTATATATGTATGCATAGTGAATACCACTGGTGAAAGCCCAACTGGTAAAGTGGATTCTAGTCCACAAAAACTTATGCTAGTATTAAAAGCCAGTTTCTCCTTAAGATTCCACAAAATTCCTGATTATTTTTGCTGCAACAGACTGGCACTTCTGTGGATCTTAGGAAATAAGGATCCCATCAGTCAGGCTGCCAAAGTGCAGAACTGATTCTCCCCCGTCATTCTAAAATAACAAACCTTTTAATAGTATGAGACAAATTTCCTTTACATTTCAGCCAACAAATAAGTTCAGCCCATTCTGAGTTGCCTCAACCCACTCTTCAAAGCTGACTTTCTATCAGCAGCAACAGGGAAACAAAGAAAACCGCCACACATTCTGGCAGGAAAGGAAAGGAGTGAAGCAAACTGTAAGCCCCACACTCAAGCACTAAGGGTGAGGACTTATTTTCAGGTAACTGTACCTAAACCCGCAGCCATAAACTAATGATGGGCAATAGCTCATTTCACCTGAAACATTTATTGCATGATTCTGCAGCTTCCAGCAAACTTTATTCATTATATCTATTTTCAATATTATAAACAACAATTCATATTCATGGATACATTTCTTCATTTAATATATGTATCCCACTTTTCCCTTGGATATATTCTATTTTTCCATTGTTCAAGGTAATGTGCAAATCAACCAACATTAATAATAAGATATCAAAATTAAACAAACCTTTAGACAATTTAGAAAGAAGAAGGATTTTATAACCCACTTTTCTCAACCCTAAAAAGTCTCAAAGTGGCTTACAATCACCTTTCTTTCTCCTCCTCACAACAGTTACCTTGTGATGTAAGTGGAGCTGAGTGAGTTCTGAGATAACTGTGACGGGCCCAAGGTCACCCAATAGGCTTCATGTGGAGGAGTGGGGAATCAAATCTGGTTCTCCAGATTAGAGTCCTCCACTCTTAACCACTATACCACACTGGTTGTCTAAGCGTAGCATAAACATACACTGCCCAACTGAAGCCAAATGCTAAGGGTGAACCTAAATCACCTTGGAACAAGAACAAAAAAGTCTCACAGACCTTATCACAAGATCAGAGTGACATTGTCTTGCAAACATCCTCAGACAGTCCAATCTGAAGAGTAACAGCCACCACTGAGAAGACAGTTCCCAGCTTTTGACAGGGTCCCCCATGATGTTCTAATGGGTAAACTAGAAGACTGTGGACTGGACTCTAGGACAGTTAGGTGGACAGGTAACTGGTTGAAGAACCATACTTAAAGAGTAGTTGTCAATAGCATTTCATCTGAATGGAAGGAAGTGTCCAGTGGAATACCACAGGACTCAGTTCTGGGCCCAGTACTTTTCAATATTTTTATCAGTGATCTGGATGAGGGTGTGGAGGGGCTACTCATTAAATTTGCAGATGACACTAAATTGGGAGGAGCAGCAAACACACCAGAAGATAGAGATAGAATTCAACAAGATCTGAACACACTGGAAAAATGGACGTATGTGAACAAGATGCAATTTAACAAAGATAAGTGCCAAGTTCTATATCTGGGTAACAAAAATGAGGAACATGAATACTGGATAGGGGATACACTTCTGGGTAACTGTGTGTGAACAAGATCTTGGGGTATAGGTGGACCATAAGTTAAATATGAGCAGCCAGTGTGATGTGGTGACAAAAAAGGCTAATGCAATTTTGTTGTTGTTGTACAGTCGCACAGTTGAGTCCGACTCTTTGCGACCCCATGGACCAAATCACGCCAGGCCTTCCTGTCTTCTGCCGTCCTCTGATGTTTGCTCCATTTCATGTTCGTTGCATCGATGACACTGTCTAACCATCTCATCCTTTGCCATCCCCATCATCTTTGACCTTCAATCTTTCCCAGCATCAGGGTCTTCTCCAGTGAATGCTCCCTTCTCATTTGGTGGCCAAAGTATTTGAGCTTCAGTTTCATTATCTGGCCTTCCAGGGAACAGTCAGGGTTGATTTCTTTTAGGATTGACTGATTTGATCTTCTTGCAGTCCAAGGGACTCTCAAGAGTCTTCCCCAGCACCATAGTTCAAAAGAATTCGGCCTTCCTTATAGTCCAACTCTCGCAGCCATACATGACTACTGGGAATACCATTGCTTTGACCATGTGGACTTTTGTTGGCAGGGTGATGTCTCTACTTTTTATCATGCTGTTTAGGTTCGCCATCGCTTTCCTCCCAAGGAGCAGGCGTCTTTTAATTTCATGGCTGCTGTCACAGTCTGCGGTGATCTGGGATCCCAGGAACATGAAGTCTGTCACTACTTCCACGACTTCCTTTTCTATTTGCCAAGGAGTGATGGGGCCGGATGCCCTGATCTTAGTTTTTTTGATGTTGAGTTTCAAGCCAGCTTTTGCACTCTCCTCTTTCATCCTCAGCAATTGGCTCCTTAGTAACTTTTTCCCCACCATAGAGAACAATGGAGGGGATGGGGGCAACCTGTTTCAGGGTCCGTAGAATTGGACCCCCTGGTTCAATGTTCCTGAAACATAGCAGGTATCTTGGGGAGAGGCTTCAGCAGCTACCCTGTGATTTTGGAGGCTCTCCCTCAAACCCCCTCCCCTCCAGCCCCCAGAATATACCCTATGTTTTCGCCATTGAATT
>NW_015168065.1:172653-180637 GCF_001447785.1 Gekko japonicus
CCCAGTAGCTTATTTCTGTTATATTTATTATTAATTTACTTAATTCATTTATACCCTACTTTTCTCCTCAATGGGGGCCCAAAGTAGCTTACATCATTCTCCTTCCCCCATTTTATTCTCGCAGAAATCCTGTGAGATAGGTTAGGCTGAGAGAGTGTAACAGGCCCAAGGTCACCCAGCAAGCTTCTATGGCCTGAGTGGGGATTTGAACCTGGGTATTCCAGATTTTAAATTCTCCTGAGGCCTGCCCAGGAATCTATTCAGAACTATCAGATCTGCTGTGCTCTTCTAATCTTTCTGTTGTAACATCTAGCCTAGAAATGCTGCACAAAAGTTGATCCTACTTAAACTGTTACACAGACAAATCTATCCTTTGACTGTGGTGCCAGAAATAAAGAGGCAATATCAGTCAGCTATTTCATAGCGTCTTCATATCTGGGTACCAAATGTTTGATTTGTTGCTACTGCCATTGATATCGGGAAAGCAGATCTGCAGTTGTCTTAGGCCAGAGGCTCAGAGGGGTGTGGCCTTCTGACACACTTCCAGTGATGTCAGGGGGTGTGGCCTTCTGACACACTTCCAGTGATGTCAGGGGGTGTGGCCTTCTGACACACTTCCAGTGATGTCAGGGGGTGTGGCCTTCTGACACACTTCCAGTGATGTCAGGGGGTGTGGCCTTCTGACACACTTCCAGTGATGTCAGGGGGTGTGGCCTTCTGACACACTTCCAGTGATATCAGGGGGTGTGGCATATGCTAATGAGTTATGCTAATGAGCTCCTGCAGCTCTTTTTCTACAAAAAGACCTCTGGTCACTCTCAAGCAACCTGTTGGTTTGGAGAGGGAACTGTCTTGGTTCAGCTGAGTCCTTAGTTGCTGGAGCAGTGGCGGGGGGTGGGGGATGACCTTAGCATCTGTCAGCACAGTTTCATGTACAGGTGAGGGAACATGAAGCCAGGGGTAAGACTGGCTATGTTTGCAGCCAAAGTGGGTTTTCCCAATATGCTGGTAGCCATGGTAGACTGCTTGTTAGCAGCAACTCACACTAATTCAGGGATGTTTAACTGATACAGATCAGCCATGAATAAATTATTTAACCCACATATTGGTGTCTCATGTCCTCAGGTCTTTATTTGGGGGTACTGCTACAACTGCTATTTTGTATATCCAGTAGATCAAGGGCACAATCAGAAGGGCCTATTGGGTGGGTCTCAGTTGCTGAAACAGTTAACATGGGTAGATGGTGCTCTGCAGCAATGTAATTAATGTATTAGAGCACACCAGACAGAGTATGAAGGTGAGTTTATTCCACAGTAATCTCTCTACCTACTGGAAAGCTAAGGGTTGGAAAGTCAACTCAAAGTTTAATGTCAATTAGGGAAGACCAAATGATCAAATAGCCCCACAACAGAAATAGATCTGGTAGTTTTATCAAAGTTGATGGCCCAGAGTAGCTCTCATCCATCAGATCAATATTTTGTGAGGAGGGCCTCAGGTTCTGGAGAACCAGAGGGTATCAAAATGGCCATAAACTATCCCTCCTTAAGTGGAATAATTGCTTCCCAAGCCACTGCAGCAGCCAAAGCTGTAATACAAATCAATACATTTGAGAAGAAACTCCAACAGCACTCCCTCCCATAGATCTCATTATTACCATCAGTCTATAGGGAAATTATCTAGTAAATAGTTGTGGGGAAATATGTATTTGCAGACCATTAAAAAAAAACTACTAAACTAGCCACCAGCATCTATTGCTTTTAATTTTTTTAAAACTCTCTGTTTAAAAACAGCCTGATTTCTTGCAAACCATTTTCACGTTGTATGAAAACTGTTAATATGCATGAGTGAGTGAATGAATGATGTGTTGCCTTACTGAGAAAGCAAGCTATCATGGGAACTAATACAGGAAATGGATTATACCTCCAACTTATGCTGGGATGGTATTTAAGCCTTGGGACTGTGCATAACATTAAGATTTCTGAGGGTAGTATATTTAATTGAAGGTTCAGCACTGTAAAACGGCATCTTATAGGTTTTGTTTTTAGGCTTAGCAGTAAGAGGATGGTCCTACCAGCAGAGACATTCTCCCTTCTTCCTGTTAGAATCTATCATGTCCCTTTCTCTCACAGTTAAGAAAACAGAAAAATTTACAGGGCACAGACTTTTGTTTTGAGAAGACAAGTCCTGCTTCTGAATTAGGGTTGCTAACCTCCAGGTAGGTCCTGGAGTCCTTCCAGAACAACAATTGATCTCCTGGTTAAAGAAATCAGCTCCCCTGAAGAAAGCAGCAGTTTCACAGGGTGAACTCTATGGTGTACCATAAAGTCTAGGAGAAACGGAAATCCTAGAATGGCATTATATCCCCACAGAGCTTAATCCCCTCCCCAGACTCCACCCTCCCTAGACACCACCTTCAAATATCCTGGAATTTCCCAGATTTCATATATGCATTGTCAAGAAGCACACATTTCAGTACTAGATATCATGCAGCTGCTATGTGTGAACCCGGTGAAAACTCTTATGTCAGCAGGCATGAAAAGTCTGTTTATGATGTTTGGCCTGTATAAAAAGACTGAACCAGAATGGGGGCTCACTGTATGTGAAAGTCTTTGCTGTATATATAAAGGGCTTCACAGCTTGGGGAACATTCAGGCACACATGAAAAGGAGGCAAAAATGTTCACTTCATTGAAGTGGTAGAAAGCAATTCACAACAAAATCTGCCATGTGCCTTCTACTCTCTTGGTAAAACCTTGGTCAAAAAAAAAAGAGAGAGGAGTTTCACAGTGCACTGCTGAGCACAAAAAACATGCATTTCCATAAGAGACAGCTTGTCTTTTGATAGAAACTTTGCTCCCTCTAAGGAGCAACCCTGTGATTGTCTGCATGTTGCTTTTAATGTAATATCGCCATGTGCACTTTAAATTGGTTTGTGGGACAGAAAACAGCTAAATTATGGCAAATTCACACAGTTTTGTATCAAAAGCTGATATTGTGCAACTGATTTTATGATTACCATGGACTTTCAACTATGATGTTGAAAGAAATGGCTTTTTCACTGAGGGCTATGCTGCTTTCTCCTTACTCCCATTTTTATTTTTGATTAAACATTGCTAATGATTCATGCATAATATAGTTAAACAGGAGGGGGCCATCAAGAACTCGGAGGGGGATATCCTACCTCCCCTGGCCCTGCTGACTGCTCTGGCTCCAGCTTGCCTCCCCCACCCTGCTCGCTTACCTTTCCCAGCTCTGGTTTCTGTCCCATGGGTGGTGGGGAGTCACTGCTTCTTCCACCACTTCCTGCTGCTGCTGAGTTGGGTAAGCAGTGGGTCATCTGTTGGGCAGCAATAAGTTTGGATTTCTCATCTGTATAGTTTTGGATTGGAAATCCCCACTTGCATTTTGCCTCTCCCTTCCATGAATCAAACTTATGATGCCTTATCTTCATACTGCTTTCTCTTTCTTCACATCTAATTTTTTCATGTAAAACATTAAGTTTTATATCAATAAATCAACACAATATACGTATTGAACATATGACTGATGACACTGTGTATATAAATCACATACAACAATGCGACATGAAATATAACACAAACAAGAATACAAAAGTAATATAAAATGTTAAAAACTGAAACAAAAATATTACAAGCATTGGTTCTGGAGCCCAACAAAGTGGATCATGCTCTGAAATCAGAGTCTGTTCTTGTCAAATTTTATATGTTTCCATATTCTTATACATTAATTACCAACCAAATTGGAAATATAAAAGAAGTTAATTTTAAATGCATGTCATATTGATCATATAAGAAAAAAAATCAGTTCAATGAATGCTGAGTGAAGATTTTTCACAAAATAAAAATTCTTCAAAGAAATATTTGTTAGGAAACATGGAGGTATATGTTTGGTTCACACATCTGAAATTTTAAAAAGAATTTCCCCTGGAGACCAAAGGATGAAAAACGCTGTTCAGAGACACCTCTGAAATCTCATTATCTTCATGAGTGGAGTTCAAACAGTAGATCACGTTCTCTGTATTTATTTTTCTGACTTCTCTCCCTCTCTTTTCATTTCCATCATGCTCTCAAGTTGTCTGTTTGAATCTGAAAGCAATTTACATTTTTTAAAACCAATAAACATTTTTATTATTTCTCCTCAAGTCTGATTCTCATTACAAGATAACATTATGAATGTGGATGCTGAACTTTTTTCTTAGAACCCTATTACATATCAATAAAGGGGGGCATTAAAATAAAAGTCAGCTGTGTTTGGGAAATCATCCAGCAGTCAACATTGCTGTTATGTGATTAGAAGTTGTGCAGAAATATATGAAAGGTTAGCCAGTGCAACAGTGTACATAGTATGATTTTCAGAATCTGTCTTGGAAGAACAGAAATATGTTGAGGCAAAATGAGCTATTTACTCTGAAAGGAAATGGAGTGCAGTGTTAGCTAGAGAAGCCACCTGCTGTCTTGAAGACACTTTTAAAGGGAACAAAAGAAGAGTAATTACACTATCTGAAGAGAAACACTTGTATTTATCAGATTTCATATGGTAAAACAACATTTACTTCCCCCGTGTTCAAGTTCATATGAGTCATGAGTGTAGGGGTGGGTTTTGTTTTCCCCGCTAGTGGGAAAAAATGACAGATCCACAACAACTTCTCAATGACTGATATGTGTAGTTCTTTTTGACATTCAATATTCCATCAGAATGTTAGTATTCTATAACAGTGAGGAAGAAAGATGCTGAAGATTTACTAATAGCTGACATTTATTACCATGCTTACCTGTGATAGACTCATTGCCAAAAAAAAGTGTAGTAATTGACATGTTATTCAAAATGTAGTTTGCCATTGGCAGAGAAGATGCAGATAATGACTACTGCAATATGCATGCAGACCACAAACCCTTGGAGTTCTGACCATTTCTTATGACAGTGGAGTAGAGGAAGGAGTTATCTGACATGCTTAGAATTTCCAGGACTGTAGTTCATAAAAAAAAAGTGTAGTAATTGACATGATATTCAAAATGTAGTTTGCCATCGGCAGAGAAGATGCAGATAATTACTGTAATATGCATGCAGACCACAAACCCTTGGAAGTTCTGACCATTTCTTATGACAGTGGAGTAGAGGAAGGAGTTATCTGACATGCTTAGAATTTCCAGGACTGTAGTTCATATTGGCTCACAGTCAGAAGAAATCTGGGGTGGGGGGGACCTGTAGCTATCTTAAAACACATAAGGACATTAGTCTTTCTAGTCCAGTACTGTCTCCTCCTATTCTGTGTCTTTCTCAGCCCACTAAATGAGAGGGAGATGGAACACAGCACCATGCAAACCATGTGGTTTTCCACTGAGCTATACCCATAGCCATACACTTTTCGTGATCTTGAAAGACTAGACCGACTTTCAAGAAAAAGGAGGAACTTTTTCATTAATTTTAATTTGTTGCAAAATGCCAAGAACTACATTGGTATGAAAACTATTCTAAGCATAATATGAAACTCTGGCACTACCACTACCACCACTCACTGTCACACATAATGACCCATATAAAGTAGGGTTGCTCACCTAAAAGCACTTTGTTGGGCTCCAGAGAGCTGTGAGGGGGAAAGGAAGGGCTTCCAGACCCCTCCCTCTTTTTGCCAGAAACTCGTAGCTGACTTGGTGATCTCATAGGGTTTTTAAGTTAAGAGTTGTTCAGAGGCGGTTTGCCATTGCCTGCCTCTTCGTGGCATCTCTGGGCTTCCTTGTTGGTTTCCCATCCAAGTACCAGCCAGGGCTGACCTTGCTTAGCTTCCAATATCTGATGAGATCAGACTAGCCTGGATTATCCAGGCCATAGATCCAGCTTCCCTAAACCACCATTTTTGCCAGACGCAGAAGGGGGCTGTTTGCGGCAAAGTTTGTCCCTTTCGTTGGCTCCATGTGTCCTAGGCAAACTGAAAACTAAATGGTGCAGTGGAGAAGTCTAGGGTTGTATCCAATCACATACCAATGATATGTGTACTTTCCCTGTGCTTTTTCACCGCCCACACCTTGCAGTTCCATTTGATCTCTAGGAAGATTATTCCCGCAGTTGCAGGGCATGCCATGAAAGAACAGCTGCCTGGGCAGGGGGGCTTCAGTGAGAAGGAGGAAGGAAATGAAATTGCCTCTCCTCCCCATAGGCACAGCATCACGGATGGAATCCAAGAGGGACTGATTTCATCCTCTTTTTCCTCCTCATTGCAGCCCCCCCAACCCACATGGCTGTTTAACTGCAGGGCCCCACAACCACAGGATTGAAAGACACTGCAAAGGAAAGAAGTCTATGGGGGAAATCTTTGCCTCTTCACTTTGTACTTCATTAGATATGCATCCTCAGTTCTAAATTTGAATGTTTGGGGGGGGGGTTTGGTGAATTTCAAATAAAATTTTGTTTCAATGTTAGGTTTTTAGGGAAATGTTCTTTACCTTCATGTGGAATTTATTTAGTATTTCTCCTGTCTTTTAGATAAGTGGATGATCCCTTTTGAGACAACCATACAGACAACTAAGTGGAGGAAGTAGGAGTATAGTGGCAAGCAGTGTTCCCTCTAAGCTGAGTTAGTGTGAGCTAGTCCACAGTTTTTTAGCCTCCGGCTCACACATTTTTGTCCAGGCTCAGGAAGGACGGCCCCAGAGCAAACTAATTCATGCAGTAGCCAAATCGCTCGCACACAACTTGAATGCCAGTAGCTCACAAAGTTGAATTTTTGCTCACAGGACTCCAAAGCTTAGAGGGAACCTTGGTGGCAAGCCCTGCACCTGAGCATTGGGTCCACTAGACTGTGTATATAGTTCCTATGTGCATATAATTGTACATGAAAAGGCTGCTCTGAGCACTTAGGAATCATGCTTTTTACCATGTTCTTGCTTGTGGACTGGTTCTAGCACTTCATGCATCAACAGAATGTGCTGATGATTGCAAATCTTTCCCATGTTTCCTCTGCCTGCTTGCCCCTGCAGCAGTCCTTTCCAACCATGAGAAAGTTTTTTGTAGGTTCCTGATACCCACGTGGTTTAACAGCCACATGAGTGAGGAGGGTACAGTGAACAGAACATGCATGTTTACTGTACAGACACTGTTGTATAAAAAGGCAATGGTATACTATAGGTGTGTTTCCTGCTGGAAGTATTCCATGTTATATTAAAAAATGTGGAAAGATCCTCCACCCTGGAATGGAGAGGGGGCAGCATAGGTGTGCAAAGCAGGCTGGGAAAGAGGTGGCCCTTCATCCTGTAAGAACAACTTTGGACACCAAGGTAAGCCTCCAACAAACTTTATTCCCTGCTTCAGAGGGGTCCAGTACTCCTCTTCACAGTGCCATGCCACACCCTGCTCTGCCCACCTGACAGCCTCTACAGACTTGTGCAGTCACCACTTACCTGTTCTGCCCCCTCCCAGCTCCTTGCCATGACTGCCTTTAAGTCTTCCCCCAGCAGGTGTTATCGTCTGGGGAATGAGGAGAGTGGTTCTTAGCCCCTTCTCCAGCATCGCCCTTCTCTGATCAGGGCTACAGCTAACACCCAGCTGTGGCTCCTGTTGCATCCTTCAGGCCACATCCACCCTATCAGCTTAACCTTCACAGAGGCCAGTCCTCTAGCCCACAAACATCCTCTCTCTTCCTACCCAGTCTCTGTTTTTGACATGAGAATTAGAGAACCCTAGACTTTGCAAATAAGCCAGTAAAGATAGTGTTTTATGAACTTGAAAAAATGAATCCATTGATTTATTAATGGCAACAGAACATTCTACATTATGCATTCAAGCCATCACTATAAAGAACAGTAGATTCCTTGAGCTAAGAAAAACATACAAATATTTTTTTAAAAATATTATGCAGAGTGCCAGTTGCAAGTTACACTTAACTTATCAGAGTGCCCAAGTGTTTTGTCTCGGGCTATGAACAGCTGGAGCACAAACCTTTCTGGATTTGAGTAAGAGATTTATTACCC